>NW_005360124.1:7889660-7902982 GCF_000412655.1 Myotis brandtii | reverse complement strand
GAAGCACTAATATTGTTAACTAAAATATTTCTTGGGAGGTATTTTGATAATTTCTAGAAAATAATATTAGCATTTCTGACAGTTCATTGCTTACTTAAAAAGTAAGTGTTAGACTTCTGTTTTCTGGAAGTGTAGGTAATACTTGTCCCAGTAAAGCAGACATTTGTCTAGCGGAGAAGATGGGCATTGTGTTGTACCCTCCAATTCCAGAGGAGACTTGGATTTTCCAGATCCACATTTGTAAACCTGCCTCCCAGATCACTAAGTACACACCTAAAATGAATCAGCAGGAATAGCTAATTTCTGTCTGTGCACAGTCAAGGGTTAAGGGAGACAATTTCTCAGTCTTCTATTTGTGGTGGAAAATGAGACCAGGCCATTTCCAAAGCCCCAATTGCATGGGGTAAAAACTAGTAGATCTAAGTTCCAAAGACTAAACAGAGCCCTCTGATGGAGGTTAGGGATCTTGAAAAGCAAGGTTGTGGGCTCTTAATAGATCCCACGGAGGGGGGAAGAATAGCATCATGGAATCACTAGGGGATGTAGACTATTTGGGGCAATCTGAATTCATAGAAACAAAATCAAGTAACACATGGAAAACTAATCATTAAAGGCAAAAAAGGTGAGCCAAAAGCATGAGAAGGTAACTCTAGAGTATTAACCAGGGAACCAAGAAGAGGGGTCTTGTTCTATCACCATGACTGGTATATATCATCAGCAAGGATCTCAAATACACTACTTATTCTTTTCTTTAGACATGGAATACATAGTTAACAATGAATTCAGTTAACAATAAATTAGCTATTTTTTCTAGGCTGGGGTGGATAAAAGGAAGAGAAAAAAAAGCTGTCAAAGGTCTAGGCTGGGGAGGATAAGGAAGAGGGAAAATGTAAGAGGCAAGATAAGACCTTTAAAGCATGATATTGATCATTAGCATTTTATAAATTTTACTATCAATTGTGTTCTGAGTGAAATATCTTTCTTGAATTGCAGCCACTATTACAAATAACTATAAATTATTCAGACTTACATAATTTTTTAAAACTTGAAAAAATTGAAAACTCACAGAAAGTTTCAAAAATAGTAGAGGTCCCCCATACCCTTCATCTAGATTCCCCCAATGGTAACAATTTATGAAATTATAGGGAAATATCAAAACCAGGAAATTGGCATTAATACACTCTAGTTTTTTAAAAAATATATTTTATTAATTTTTTACAGAGAGGAAGGGATAGAGAGTTAGAAACATCGATGAGAGAGAAACATCAATCAGCTGCCTCCTGTACACTCCCTACTGGGTATGTGCCCACAACCAAGGTACATGCCCCTGACCGGAATCGAACCTGGGACCCTTGAGTCCGCAGACCAATGCTTTATCCACTGAGCCAAACCAGTTAGGGCAAGATTTCATCAGTTTTTACTTGCACTTATGTATGTGTGTATATGTATGTCAGACTAACAATACTTTTAGCCCCCCAAAATAAATATGCTTCTGCTTTTTAAAATACTAATCATTCACTTACGATACAACTGATGTTAATTCTCAGTAGTGATCAATCGCTAGTCAATATTATAAAATATTTTTTTTCTAGTCTACAACATAATCTGTTAGACTTTGGAGCAGTTGAGAAATGCTAACTTTATTAATTTCTTTAGCTATTGTATATCTATTCCTAAAGGCCAAAAAAAAGGATTCATAGTGTCTAGCCAAATATAGATACTGTAATAGCTTAAAGTTTATACTAAAGATTCTTTAAATATCAGGTTATCAAATGATATCTGAATATAATCTGATATCATTTCATCCCTCTATTTGTTGTTGCCATAGTCAGTTCAGGATGCTGTAACAGAAAACCGTAAGCTGAGTAGCTTAAACAATAAACATTTATTTTATTTTTTAAAATATATTTTCATTGATTTCAGAGTGGAAGGAAGAGGGAGAGAGAGATAGAAACATCAATGATGAGAGAGAATCATTGACTGGCTGCCTCCTGCATAACCACTTCTAGGGATTGAGCCCACAACACAGGCATGTGCCCTTAATTGGAATCGAACTTGGGACCCTTCAGTCCACAGGCTGATGCTCTATCCACTGAGCCAAACCAGCAAGGGCAACAACATTTATTGTTCACAGTTCTGGAGGCTGGGAAGTCTTAAGTTTGAGGTCCTGGCAGATTTGGTTTTGGTAAGGACTCTCCTCCTGGCATGTAGATAACCTCCTACTTCCTTTATCCTCTCATGGCAGAGAGAAAGGAAGTACGTTCTCCCATGTGTCTTCTTGGAAGGGCATGATTTTATCATGAGCACTCCCCCCTCATGACCCAAGGCTCCACCTCTAAATATCACCACATTGGGGGTTAGGGCTTCAACATAAGTTAGGGGGTTACCACCAACGTTCAGTCCACAGCAGTTATTTTCAGTGAGTTTTCCTGAATTTCTTCCTAGTATAATAAAACATTTTTTAATATTATTGAAGCCTCCAGGACCTTGTATAATTGCAGTCACTTCAGTAGCTATTATCTTAATTGTCTCACAAAAACTAATCACCAAAAAATGGATTGTCATTTCGTTTTTGCATTTAAAATTTTTTAATTTACCTTTGTATTTTTTTTCTTAATATGTTTTTTGAACTTTGGTAAGCTTTTCACTAAAGACAAGGTGAAAATCCATTTTCAGCTATTTTTCAATTCTTTATTTTTAAGTTTTCATTTTTAAGATTCCCAGCATTTCCTCCTTCTAGCTCAAGTTGAATAATTTATCATGGAGATTCTATAAAACATATGTCAAATACCCTGCATTAATAGTAATGAAGGAATAAAGTCGCCTCTACCTCACTAAGTAAGGAGGGTAGCAGGCAAAGAAATCATGAAATCTTAGCAATCATTCAAAGACTTACCAGCGTGCGTCCTTGTGAGTCTTGCTGGAAGTGAAAAGCACTCTATAAGGACCCAGGAGACCCAGAGGGAGCCTGTGCCCTGCCACGTTTTAAGCCCTCCAATCACCATCTGACTGTTCTCATTTGTAAAATAAGAGAAGTAATACCTGTTTCCCTTACTTCTCGGGGTTGAAGTGTGAATCAGATGAGGCTAAAATACTTTGAGAATTGGAGAGTGTGATATAAACATCAAGTGGTAATATTATCCGGAATAACACGAGTAGTCAGAAATATCAGTTGTAGGCGATATATTGGAAAGCACATCATTATTTTTTACTTTCCTCTCCCTGTCTGATGGGGCTTTTGAGGTGGACTTAAATGGAAGATTTTCACTGAGATTGAAACAAAATCAAAATATGCCAGAGAACAAGCACAGGGGATGTCAAAAGGGAATAGATAGAAACAGTGAGGGGTAGATGAGCTCTATGAACAGCTGCAGATGTTTGTTCCAGGAAAGAAATGAAACAGAAAGCCATCTTTCTCCACGTTGCCATTGCTGGGTTCCATACAAGTGCAATTTTGACTTTCAAGCAATGAAGTGACTACTCTAAGGGTGGCCTCCTGCATTTATCCTGATATCTCAGATTCACTGCTGAGCTTATTAGCATCTTGTCTTTGGGTCTGCGGTAGAGCTCGAGGAAGTTAACATTGCCATTCCCACTAACTCGTGTGGAAGAAAAAGGGACCCAAACAGTGAGACTGGAGGACCGGCAGAAAGTAAAGAAAGGTGTGAAGACAGTATTTTACCACCTGGCAAGATAGAATAGCCCCTATGAATTTCTATTCTATACTCCAGCTACTTGGTGTATGTTCTCAATATCATAGAAATGGGTTAACAGGCACTCTCTGATTTCCCACCTTTTCAATCAGCCAAGGTAAACTTCTTGAGACCTTTAATTACAATGATACATTGTTAAGCATAAGTAATGAAGCAGATCAGAAAACTTTCTTTTTCCCAGTAAGAAAAGCAGTAGGACAAAGACTGAAATGATTTTTACATAGAAATGCTCTTTAAGAGACAAATTGATTTATTCAAGAAAAAATCATGTGATTAAGCATCTTAAACTTACTGGAGCAGCAAGGACAGCATCTTGAAGAGAATCAGAGAAGTGATACGTTTTTAATTCCTGGTTTGAGTACATCCATTTTATTTTACATGGTGTCCAGTCATTGATCTATATATCCTTACAATTTTCAGAATTCGGTTATCTTATGGAAGTTTCAGAAAATGTGTGTCTTAGTAATATTATGAACATCTGCAAAAAAGCTACACAGGTGACTAATTTTCCAGGTGGGATTATGTGAGAAATGGCTAGTAAAATTCATATTTAGGTGCATGTGGGTCAGAGCATAATATAAGGAGTATATTGTTTTCTGAACTAAAATCCACTAAAATGTTCTCCTTATGCTAAAAATACACTAAATGCTCATGCTCTGTTGTCTCTAAAGAAAAATACACCTGAAACAGAGACTGTTTGTTTTGTGACATCTTTATGTAACTGACATCATGACTATTTTTGCTGAACACCCTTGTTCTTTGGGAGAAGTAATAAATGGAATCTTGTTCACATACTTGAACAGGTCATGGTGATATCTATTGTTCTATGATCTATTTTAAACCCATGTAAAACACTGAGTCCAGCTAAGATTAAAAATTTAAAGATGACCGGTACTTTACCGGTACTTGGGATAATGATCATTGTCATCTGAAGAGAGTTGCTATTTAAATGTAGTTGAGCCAGCAATTTGGGCCCTCAATTACCATATGCTGCAATATATTATTTACCTGATATTTAAAGTATATGCATCAACAGTAGAGTGATAAGTTCCCTCTTTTCCCAAAATGGCTTATACATTAGGATGTGAAGCAATGTACAGAAATCTTTGTAAGGAATGTTTTTATAAGGACTTAGTCACTCTGTTCTTCACTTAGGAGCATTCACTGTATATTAATGATGCACATGTATGTGCAGGGCTTTATCGTGTTTTAGGAATATAGAACAAGTTAGTTCTTCCATTTTTTAATAATATGCTAGAATAGGTAGTCAACTAAATATCTTCTATTACCCTACATCTGAAACTCTTCGGGAAATATTAAAGAGCCTTCTAGTGCATGCTTGAGCTCATGGAACACCAAGAGTATTTCTCTGAGAAAGCTCAAATCTATTAGCTTAGGTGGCCAATGGATGGACAGTAGGCATTTTCCAGGGTAAGCAACCAATCTCAGTCAGCCTGGAGCTGGATTTAAAAAATTCTCAGGGATGGCAGGAGACAAGGCCTTGGTCCAGTGGGTTGAGAGAAGACTAGACTTCTGCATAAAACGAAATCCCTGAGACACCATCTTCAGTACATTAACTTTATTTTTTTAAAAAGAAGAAGAAAGAACACTATACAGAGAGACAGAGGACATATTCTACTTTTCACCATAGGTAATAGATGGGACAAGAGGATAAATAACTACTTTTTAAGAATTACTAACTGTAGTCATGGGATTTGTACTTGTAATTCATATTACTTGTATGGGCCAAATTTCAAATTTGGTTGAACAGGTTCTGGGTGGTGTATGTCCAGAAATGTATTAGAAGCAAATTTTAAATCTTTAGAATAATGAGCTTTCCATACCAGCCTCAAAGAGTTTACATAGGTAAAAGTCCAAAGAGCATGACTTCCTAAATGGACAGTTTATCAACTACCTGGGGAAAACAACACCATGAGAACAAGCAAGACCCAGCTGGCATGGCTCGGTGGTTGCGTGTTGACCCATGAACCAGGAGGTCACAGTTCGATTTCCGGTCAGGGCACATGCCCGGGTTATGAGCTCGATCCCCAGTGTGGCATGTGCAGGAGGCAGCCGATAGATGACTCTCTCTCATTACTGATGTTTCTGTCTCTCTCCCTCTCCCTTACTCTTTGAAATCAATAAAAATATATTTTAAAAAACAAGCCAGCAACAAAAATAAATAGAATTAAATTCATGTATTTTCAAATTATTAGAGATAATTCATTGGTATCCAGAAGTGAATATTGAGCCCTGGCTGGTGTGTTTCAGTTGGTCGGGCATCATCCTGTGCACTGAAAGGTTGCCGGTTCTATTCCCTGTTAGAGCACATGCCTGGGTTTCAAGCTCGATTCCCATTAGGAGGGGTGTAGGAGGCAGCCTATCAATGTCACATTGATGTTTCTCCCTCTCCCTCTCCCTCTCCCTCTCCCTCTCCCTCACTTTCTAAAAAAAAACACACACACGCACAAAACAAAACAAAAAACTCTTTTTAAAAAGTAAGACATGAATATTGAAAAAAACTTTGTAAGAAAAAGGCAGAATTAACCAGACGCACTTGATAAAGAACTGAAAGAAAAGAAATATGTAATAATTGAAATGAGTAATGCAGTGAATGGATTAAATAGCAGATTAATCATGGCTGAATATAGGGTCAGTGAAATATAGAACTGAGCAAAATACCAGAATGCAGTCCAAAGAGAGAAGGATAGGAAAGCCTAAAGATGAGATTAAAGATTAAGATAGGGTGAAAAGATCTAATGTATGTTTAATTGGGATTCTGATGGGGAGAACTAGAGAATAATGTAAAAGCAGACTTCAAAGTTATTAGCTAAGACTGCTAAAGATTTAAACATTAAATTAAGGCTTAGGAATTCTAAGAAAGAATTTTTTAAAAATCATATATAAACTTGATGATTTCTTCTCAGAAACAGGGGGATCCAGGAGACAGTGGAATGGCATCTTTGAAGTGCTGTTAGTCTAGAATTCTGTACCCAAAGAAGTTATTTTTCAAAAACGACAATAAAATAAAGTTATTTTCTAGGACTACCAAAAGACTTTGGGCTACCAAAAGACTCTTGGGAAGTTACATTTATAGAATGTTCTTCAGAAAGAAATCAATGATTTCATAAGGAAGTATGAGCTACAAGAAAGAGAGCAAAAATGTATTTATAAATCTAAACAAACTGATTTTTTAAAGTAGTAATCTTAGTGGGTAATTTCTAGAGTTACAAAATAGAGAATATACCTATAATCACAGGGACTCGTGTGTCAAGAGATGGGTAACCCCAGAGTTAAAACATTCTGAAGTCTATATTATTTGAGAAAAGTTGAAAAAAGCATTGCTGACTCTAGACTCTGTGATGTTAGGTGCCCATGACCAAATATCTAGGATAACCACTAAATAATAGAATGTATAACATCCAAACTATAGTAAAGGCGGAAAATATACATGGATATATTAATAGACACAGTCACTGTACGTGGAGTAACTCTTGGTTAAAGACAAAGTTAGTTAGCCTAGCTTGAAAAAAAGATTATACTCTATTTATAAGAGATATAACTAATCTGAACACAGAATGTTTGAAAGTAAAAGGAGCAAACGGGTAAAAAAACCTTAAATATTAATCAGATATTTTTATCTTAGAGCCATAAAGTGTTACTACATATTTATAAATGGTTTACGTCATTTAATCTATTACTTAATAGATTAAATAATTCCATCCTAAATGAATAAAAATCAATAGTACTGCAAAGAACATTAACAAATTCACAATATAATGAACAAGCTTGACATAATGGATTTACAAAGAACGATTGAAGGATATACACCCTTTCAAGCATATGGGACATTTATAAAAATTGATCGCATACTTAGCCATGTGTGAATCTCATAAAATTAGAACAGTTGCTTCATAAAAACTATAATAGCAAGGAAATCAAACTGTTGACTGATATCAGAAACATAACTGAATACCCATATACATATGAAAATTTTAAATCATACTTCTAAATAAAATAACCCATGGGCCAGAGTAAACTAGAACAAAACTAAAAACAAAAATCCACATTGCAGTAACACTTGCAGTAATTAAAACAGACACAATAAAGTACATCCTGGTCGGTGGCTCAGTTGGAGGTTTCGGGTTCGATTCTCAGGTTGTCCATCTCTCTCATCCTCTCTCTTTCCAAAAATCAGTAGAAACAGATTTTTGGGTGAGGATTAAATAATAATAACTTAAAAAATTTTAGTCATAGGGGATAAAAAAGGGAAGCAACGAGATACCATTTTTCATGTTAGATCGGCAAGAATGAAAAAGATTGAAAAACTAATAATAGGGATTTATGTACATAGGGGTTTGTCCATATTTTTCTCCATCCTTCATATTGTCATTCAATTTAGCTTATGGTCTTTTTTTATTTTTTGCCATGCACAAAATTTGATGATTTGTAGTAATAATTGTTACTCTTGCAGTTTTTATGAGGCTTGGTTATATTACTTTCATCTGCTGTTAACAGTGTGACAATATATTCTCTATTCTTTGATCCAGTAATTCCACTTCTAAGAATTTGTCATGGGGTATAAAATGATATATATACTTGAGACTGTTCTTTATAGCCTTGTTAATATTCTTGAAAAACTGGGCAAATTTCTAGGAGTAGAGGAATAAAGGGCTTGTTAAAGAGACTGCGGTGTGTGTGTATACTTATATAGATATAGTTCGAAAGATTATGTAGTACAAGACTACCCTTTTAAGTTATATATACATTAATATTTACATAGAAATATACGCATGACATACTGAGTGGGAAAAGCAGAATATGTGTAAACTGTGTACCTCGCAGATGTAAGCAGTAACTTGTTTATAGTTGCACAGACTGTAGCCCATATCCCTGGAGAAGTGTGGTCTGAGGCACCTGTGCTGTAAAATAAAAAGCGCTAAAATGGAATTTGGGGGGGCTGAGTTTTAGTCACTCTTTGGCTGCTCTTGACAGATTTCTTTACAAATCAGGGCCTCCTCCTTTAAAAATTAGGGAAGGGCGGTGGGCGTGGGACTTCATTAGCCATGACAAATAGGCCACAATGGTTGTCGCATCCTCTTCTGCAACCACAGCTGATGCTGGTCATCAGTCTTAGTGTTCTCTCTCTGGGCTCAGCTACGCCTTGGAATTCTCAGCACCTAAAAGGGTTTTAGGCAACCTTTTCCGAGCAGGTTGTCCTTTACATTTGAGACTTCTTTCTCATCCTTGGATAAGATGATCTTAGAAGTCTTTTCAGCTAAAAGAATGTTTTTGACCAAGGAACTAAGTTATTGTGGCGAGAAATAACAGGGATTATCTTTCAGGGGGAAAAAAGGTTACTTTTCTAGAAGACACATTTTTTAAAGCAGTAAAATGATGAAATAACTTTTGATAATATATTTTCCTAAATAAGATATTTCAACATGTCATTGTTATAAAACAATTAATGGGATATTTCATGTTCTTGGTATTTCATATAAAATCTTTTTGAAATACAGTGTGTATTTTCAGCAATCCAATTTTAGGTGATAAATTCCCATTGGAGAGACTTGATCTGTATTTAAATTTATAGTTAAAAAAGTAGTCATACTAACATTCTTGAGTTTTCTAAGAATTGAATTGAGGACTAGTTTTTAATCTAGTTAAAATGAAATTAAAGATTAAGATAAAGTCAAACTGAGGGAAGGGCGGTGGGCGTGGGACATTTCAAGTACCCAATGGCCACATATGGCTGGGGGTTACCTTATTGACAGTGGTACTTTAGAGAATACAAAGAAACGTACAATCTGATTTTAGCCTTCAAGGAAATTTTCTAGTTGGGAAAGCAAGATATCAAAAATAAACATATCAGGAATCTAATCCAAAGCAGAATGTAATTAAGTGCTAAACATTTTCTGCAGGCAGATTAAGTACTACTTGGGTAGGAAGTTGCAGGAAAACCCCAGCTTGGTACATTCCTCAGCACTTTGGAGCCTGAGTGGTAGCTGTGATGTGTGGACTTTGTGAGAAAGGAGTGTCTTACTTAGAAAGTGTGTGTGTTCTCCCTGCAGGCATGGGACCCGCTGTGCTGGAGAAGTGGCAGCCGCAGCAAACAACTCTCACTGCACAGTCGGAATTGCTTTCAATGCCAAGATCGGAGGTATGGGAAACAAACTTATGTGGCTGTAGAAGTGAGCCAAGAGCTCTCGCGCTGATTTTCAGAACCCCTTTTTGAACAGGCATATGTTTGCATAATAATGTTCAACTGTTGCTGACAGCAAAATGACCATGTTAACATGTGTTACTGCATACAGTTAAAGACTTCAGAAGCTGTCCCCCCAACGTATTGTCCAATACGTTAAACAAGGTTGTCCAGTACTGAAAATGGTGTCATAGACATCTGTAAGGAACTATACAACCGGTGCTTGAGTCAGAAAGAACTAATAATAGAAACACCAGGCCAGGCTATAATATCTCTGTGGGAAGAATGATTTGAAATTATGTTAAAGCAGAGTATCTATTCTTTCCCTCTTCTTTAGGCTTTGTAAACATGGCCTTTTAATTGCAATGAAAATGGTAAATGGCAAAAACTCCTTTTGTAGTCCCATAATGTAGTGAGACTGTTCTCACTAATAATTTCATAGTATATGCACACACATGCACTAGCCCAAATATACATAAGCTTACTACAAGGATCCAAGCACAGCAGTTTAAATCCAGGCATTAATAAAAGCAACCACTTAACTTTTTCCACTTGTAGTCCTCATTGTTAGTATAGCCTGGTGCCACAGCCACATGCAGATGGAAGAAAACATTGTAAGAGGTGGTATAGATCCTAGTTAGTGGCTTTGAAGGTGTCCCCTGGGGGGTCTCTTAAAAGGGTGTCATGAGATAAATGGAACCAAGATGACATCTCTGTTTCCAATACACTATTTGTTTCTGAATGGTAAAGAAGGTTGGACCTAAAAAAATAAAAACAACAGTTCTTTCTAGGATAAAGATAGAGGTCTTCTGAGGTATTTGGGATGGACAATGATGGTGCTGAGAAAAGGCTTTCAGAGACTACCTTGAATGTCAGCCCTCAGTAAATTGGACCTGTCCCTTTCCTCTGTTTCACACTGAATTCCTAGAGCGTGGTAGCGTGTTAGGCAGCAGTTAGAGGACCCTGAGAGCCTCTGCTATGTGTCAAAGGGAAGACAGGTTCAAGGAGGAGCTAGGAGAGGAGACACAGACTTCCCCTGAAGAATCCTGAGGGTCCGGGAGGCCCCTGCTCTTCTCATGAGAATCGCATGACTCTAGGGGCTGCCCGGTTCATCCTCCTTGCTCTCCAGGCCACACACAGCTCTTACATACACAGACACACGCCCTCGTCCCTGTCATTGCTCTCCAGTGCTAACCAGCACTCACTGACCTTGAGGGAATGAAGAAATGAACTTGTGAACCCTCCCAGATAAGCTACTGGCTGACCCACCTGAACAAGGACCCTCAGTAAAAAAAGGAATGTATGGTGGCCGGCCGCCATGGCTCATTGGTTGAGCATCAACCTATGTACCAGGAGGTCACAGTTTGATTCCCGGTCAGGGCACATGCCTGGGTTGCGGGCTTGATCCCAGTGTGGGGTGTGCAGGAGGCAAGCCGATCAATGATTTTCTCTCATCAGTGATGTGTCTATCTCTCTCTCCCTCTCCCTTCCTTTCTGAAATCAATAAAAAAAATACATATTTTTTTTAAAAGGAATGTATGGCAATGACTCACAAATGTCCCATCATCCTGAAAACAGGAACATTTTGAATTATAAATTGAAGCCCTACACCCAAGGAATGAAGGCTTGCAGTCAAATGAAGAAAAAGCAATCTTTCCTCCTTAAACTTGAAGACACAAAATTCTTATTTGTCAGTTTTTGATCAAGAAATTAATATTACCCTATAGATATTATTTTATCCTACATTTAGTGTGCGCGCACACATGGACTTCACACACTCCTGCATGTTGGCATTTAGAAATCCTGGTTAGTCCAGTGTTAATTTCAGACCTCCTCATATCGGTAAAATCGTTTCATTGTATGCTTTTACACAGATAGTAAGAATATGAAGTAGTTCATCTTTCTTTGGTAAAAACCACACAGATGAATTTTGAATATTCATGTCAAGTGAAAACCATTGGCTTCTTAGGACCCAGCCCATGCAGAGCACCATGCTGGGTAGTCTGTTCCCACAGAAACTGTGGACAGACTTTCTAAATATAGTTCCCATTTCCTAACTTTTAAAGGGACTGTTCATAACCTTTGTTCCCCACATCACCTGTTCCTTTAAAAATCCTTAAGAAGCCAAAAGTCTGGAGGAAAAGACAGTTGAGATGTAACAACCAAATGCCATGTCTTTAGGGATGCTTTGGGGAATTTTAATATTGACTGGGTATTTATTTCTGTTTTATGGGGGTAAAAAATATGAAAGGATAAATGTCATATTTGCCATGTAACTTAAGATGGCTCAGCTCAATATGTATATTTTTAGATGAAGAAAATGTGGCAAAAATGTTAACAGTTGTCTACTAGTGGCTGGATCAGTAGTTATTGTCATTCTTTCTATTTTTCTGTTTGTAAGTTTTATAGTTAAAAGTTAAACACCTTTGACAACACAAAGAAGGTACAGTTTCTTAAAGAACATTTTTATTTCCTACCACAAGTTCCACCTCAGACCCCATAGTATCTAACACTACCTGATGTGGGGTTTTGTTACTTAATGCCCATTTAGTGGTAATCAATACAAACTTGAAGTCCTACCAGATAACAGCGTTTTTCCTAAGGAGTGAATTTGGGCTGCAGAGAGATATTCTTAAAATAATACAGTGTCTCGGTGATGGTATTTGGCTTAAGCTGAAGGAGTTTTTAGCTCACAATTATTTGTTGTGCGTCTCCAAAATACAAGGAAAGCCTGGTATATGACGTATAACTTATGTTTGAATATCTGTGTCTAGTTTTGCAAATTAAGGTTAATAATAAATTCCTATCTGTCTGGCGGGAATATACTTAAATGAAGATTAATGGCTATACATTGCTAAAACCTTGTGAGAATTATTTGATGTCTTACATGCACAGAAAGCATTCTCATTTATTATTTGACTTATAAATAACTTGGCAAAGAAGTAATATATTAAATCCACATCAGTCTCTCAGATTAGGAGATAATATTAAGTATGGAGGAAATTGGACCAACCTGACTTGGCAGCTTTCCAAGTTTTGTAAGCCTGCCAAGGTCAGAATGCTTTCTACCAATTATGAACACAAGTGATCTAATGAAGAGAAGTTTAGGGAAGATGGATTGCTTGAGGCTCTCTTTGACAACTACTCGATTAAGACAAGGATCAAGAGAAGGGAGAGATGATGGAAACCTAGGAAAAGAGAACAATAGCTACGAAAGATTTTAAAAAGTTTTGCTCTTTAAAAAAATAAGTAAATAACTTTTAAACAAGAGAAGTTTTGCTCTTTTCCATGCACTGTAACTTCCTTTCTTCCCAAGAAAGCTTCGGAAGAAATCTGAATTGTCTTCTTCTGGGGAAAATATGCTCACTCAAGTGTTGATTAAAAGATTATTCTCTCTCCCCCCCGCC
>NW_005360124.1:7830809-7889634 GCF_000412655.1 Myotis brandtii | reverse complement strand
TCCCCAAATGCTGTAACCCCGGCAAGTCTTGGGCTGTTTGGGTGTAAGCCTCTAATGAAGCTACTTCCTGTCTGTCCCCAAGGAGTCCGAATGCTGGACGGGGATGTGACAGACATGGTGGAGGCGAAGTCAGTCAGCTTCAACCCCCAGCACGTGCACATCTACAGCGCCAGCTGGGGCCCCGACGATGACGGCAAGACTGTGGACGGCCCAGCTCCACTCACCCGGCAGGCCTTTGAAAACGGCGTCAGAATGGTAGGTTTCCTGCTGCGTCAGTGGGGGGTGATTCTCACGTGAAGCCATCTGTGAAACGGGGGGGTTCTGATCCCCCAGTTCAGAGGGTTAAGTGCAGCTCATAGATGGAGCCAGGACACAGATTAATGGAAAGAGATGCAGAAGCTTTGGGATTGGATGTTGTATCTGTTCTGCAAATGAGTTAAATGATAGTTTCCCTTGACAAGAACAGAGGTGTTGCCTGGCCAGTGTTGCTTAGTGGTTGAGCGTGGAGGTCCTGGTTCGATTCCTGGTCAGGGCACTTGCCCGGGTTGCGGGCTCGGTCCTCTGTGTGGAGCGTGCAGGAAGCAGCCAATCAATCATTCTCTCTCATCATTGATGTTTCTCTCTCTCTCTCCCTTTCCCTTCCTCTCTGAAATCAATAAAAAGTATATATATATTAAAAAAGGACAGGTATATTTGGACACTTAAATTTATTCAAAGGAAATACATTCATTTATATGTTAATGTTACATTTGGAGAAATAAATTCCTGGGACTGAGATTCAGAAGTGGAGATATTGAAACTCTCCATTTGGTGTGCATAGATCATCCAGCAATGCCTAAGTATCTCTCTTTTGCGGTCCCTCCCCTAGTCCCACCTCTGTCCCAGGACAATATTATTTTTATGCTTGCCCCCAAGTTCCCTCCCTAACTGGGCAGCTTAACCCTTGAGGTCACTTGATTTCCTCGATTCCCCCCAAAACTGACCACATAATCTAATGTAATAAAACATCTGCTTCAAATTATAGATCTTAAAAAATCCTGCTGCCTTCTAGTTACATGAAAAATAAGGGTGCTGCGTGCATGTAATCATGGAAGGAGGTGGGGTCCCCAGAGCATCTCCTTTCTTGTTCTTTCTCATGAATGAAACTTTGGGTGATTTAAAGCATCCATTTTAATCATGATCTGGGCCTAACCTTTCCTTTCGTCATCATCTATCTCTCTCTTTTTTAATGTTCTTATTGATATTTTATAGAGAAACATCAACAAGAGAATTACATCATCAATCAGCTGCTTCCTGAAACCCCACCCCCCACCCCCAGGGGATCCAGCCTGAGGATATGATTGTAGAGCAGGGGTGGGGAACGTCATATGAGTCCCGGAAAATCATTTGGTCTGGCCCTGCCAAAGCATTAGGGGTCAGTTAATTAAATGTTTGACCAAATGTAGCAGGCTAATTTTTAAGTTGATAATTTTGTATGGCCTGCAAATGATGATATAAATACCAAATGGCTCTTTGCAGAAAAAGGTTCCCCACCTCTCTTTTCGGGGGTGGGGGGGGGGAGGAAAGGAGAGAGAAACATCAATGTGAGAAACATCAATTGGTTGCCTCCCATATGCGCCCCAACTAAGGATTGAACCCACCACCCAGGTGTATGCCCTGACCGGGAATCAAACCTGAAACCTTTTGGTGTATGGGGCGATGCTCCAACCAACTGAGCCACCTGGCCAGGTCCTATGTGATAGTTTAAAATTGCTCTGGCCTATGAGGTTTTAGCTAAATCGTCTACAAAAATATAACAATTGGAATTTATTTTTTCCATTAAATGTGTTGAACTCTCACTTTCCAGACAGTATAGATAAAGGAGTAAAGAAGGCATCTAAGTTTTATATGCAGGATATAAAAGTCCCAACATTCTAGCAACATGACACACACAGAAACAAGATTATTTGAGCTAAGGATAAGGGTCATCCTATATAATAAAAGGCTAATATGTAAATCAACCAAATGGCAGAATATCCGGTTGCTATGATGTGCACTGACCACCAGGGGGCAGATGCTCAATGCAGGAGCTTCCCCCTGGTAGTCAGTGCGCTCCCACAGGGGGAGCACCGCTCAGCCAGAAGCTGAGCTCACGGCTGGCAAGTGCAGCTGTGGCGGTGGTGGAAGTGCTAAGGATGTCCAACTGACGGATGTCCCTGGGAGCGGGCCTAAGCTGTCAGTCGGACATCCCCTGAGGGCTCCCAGACAGTGAGAGAGCACAGGCCAGGCTGAGGGACCTCCCCGTCCCAAGTGCATGAATTTCGTGTACCAGCCCTCTAGTGCAGCAGTTCTCAACCTGTGGGTCGTGACTCCTTTGGGGGTCGAACGACCCTTTCACAGGGGTCACCTAAGACCATCAGAAAACACATATATAATTACATATTGTTTTTGTGATTAATCACTATGCTTTAATTATGTTCAATTTGTAACAATGAAAATACATCCTGCATATCAGATATTTACATTACGATTCATAGCAGTAGCAAAATTACAGTTATGAAGTAGCAACGAAAATAATTTTATGGTTGGGGGTCACCACAACATGAGGAACTGTATTAAAGGGTTGCGGCATTAGGAAGGTTGAGAACCGCTGCTCTAGTGGATGAAATAAAACCGGTGACTGAGAGAGGACAGAGCTGCTGCTTTGGTTAGGAAGGTGGAGAGTCTTCTTTGAGGAAGTGATGCATGAATGGAGACATAAATGATAAAGGCCAATCATGTGAAGAAATGTGGAAGGAATGTTCTGTGCAGAAGGAATGGCAAAAGCAAAGCCCTGGGAGTGGAAAATGGTGTGGGAGACTCACAGAACTGAATGTGACTTTGGACTTTGGGAGCATCATGGACAAAAAGCCGGCAGCGGGAGATGGGTTGGAGAGAGGCAGGGGCCAGCTCAGCAGGGTCCCTACACCATGTAGGATGTTTGCATTTTATTCTGTCATAGAAAACCATTGGGGGTTTTCAGCAGAGTCCTGGCCTGGTGGGATGCACAATTTTAAAAGATCCCTGCTTTGTAGAGAATGAATACGTGGGGTGAGGGATGGGGAGGCAAGAGTGGAAGGTGGAAATGGGCTAGCAAAGTTGATAATGAGTTGGACTAGGGTGGCAGCAATGTCAAGAGAACCCAGAGAGATCGGTGGCAAGAGAGAGACGCATAAGTATCGAGAGATTTTCACAAGGGAAATAAATACATTTTGCTCGGGGAGTCCAAGTATTGATTGCATCCATTCCTTCTTCTTGCTAATCAAAAAATGTGGCAAATATTGGATTTCAGAATGCTTTCTGTTTGTTTTACTATAAGATAAGCATTTGGCTCAGTAGAACGTAACACTGTTTTTAAAGACTTTAACAAAATCAGAATTGATTCAATTTATAGCCCCTTTAGAATTAATGTACCAAAATTGCATTAAAGAAACTATGTTGAATAAACCGTGTCACAATTGACAACTTGCTACACTTCCAAAGGTTGCATTTTATGTGGTGCTGAGAAGCTATAAAATTAAGTGCAAGAATTAGAGGCATATAATTTGGGCTGCATACACTTGATGATGATGATGATGATGATGATACAGCAAAAAACATTTAACATTTGCCATTCTATTATACTCTAGTCACTCGGTAAAGCCCTAAAATAGGTAACTTTTAATCTTCACAATAATCTTATAAGATAGATACTGTTCTCCACAATTTTACAGAAACTAGATATTCAGCAAACCTAAAGAAGTCAGAACATGGGCCTCTAAGAAATCCAAAAAGTTTTTTTACATGTTGTCATTTCTATTGTATTTGTCACATCTGACCTCCTTCCTTCAGCTGTGACCACATATTCTAGCTTTCCTCCTGTTACTATGGTGAATTAATTGCTCATGCTCTACCTTTGTCCACCTCCTCCATTTCTTCACTGATGCCACCCTTTCTCACTTCATCAGAGATACTGCCCAATTAATTCTCTTTTCCTTCATCATCAGAATCTCCCTCTCAACTGCATTATTGCCATCCACACACATTCATACTGTTAAACTCCTACCTCAAAAGAGAGGAGAATTCCTCTTCTGTCTCTTTATATCCTCCCAATTATGGTCTCATTTCTCCTTTTCCCATTAGAACAAAATTCCTTGAAAACTTGGTTCTTACTTGCCCTCTACAAGCTCTCTTTTTCCATTATCTCTTGATGCCACTACATCAGGGCTCTGACCTGTCACTCCCCTGAAGCTGTTCTTGTCAGGGTCACAGTGACCTCCTTATGTAAAAACCCAGCGCTCTTGTCTGAACTCTCATATAATTTGTACTGACAAGGAGGCCTGCCTGCTTCTTCCCACCTACAATAGAACACACATGTACTCCCAACCCTTCAGAACCCCCTCTTGCCAATTATGATCCTGCCTTTTATCTGTTATTATTTACTTGTTGATTAATTATCTCTTCCAGAAAAGCCCATAGTTTGACTCTTTTGTGCTCTGTGTATTCCAAGTACCTAAAACAGTGTCTGTTTAGGAGTTAGTGAACGAATGTATAAATGAATGTGTGGACGATTTCCATGCCAGTGTGCTGCATATACTGAATGAATTTACTTAAGGATCACACTTGCACTGTTTTTGATTAATAATTTGGAAATAAATATTAGCATATGTGGTGTAGTCTGGTGATGAATGTACCAGACTCTGGAGTCAGACTCTATTGGGTTCTAATACTTTCTTACCTTGCTCAAGTGAAGTAGCCTCTCTGAGGATCAGTTTCTTCCTCTATAAAATGGAGCTAAGTGCTAGTAATTACTTTTTAGGACTGTTGTGAGGATTATGTGATTCATGCCTGTAAAATATGAGGCAGAGTTCCTGAAACATAGTAAAGTCTCTAATTCTGTTACAAATTTTAATCATTATCACTACTGTAAAGGCAAGGGTAGTAAAAGTGAAATACTGATTAATCATGCATAATACTGTAAAAAGTCTTGATTGTTCGAAATCTCTGGGTTTAATCAAGTCCATACTGCTGAGTGATCCTTTGGGAAGGCAAGTATATGAACTTGTGGTTATTATTAAGAAATGGACAAAATAAATGGGACAAACTATTCAAAAGGGTATTTTTAAAAATTTAACCCATAAGACACTAATTAATAAAATGCTAAAAACGAAGGGGGAGGAATTTTGCTGTCCAATTACTTGAGAAACACCACTCATTATATGCTCCCTTAGGAAATTTTAAAATATATTAAAGGCTCTGAGAACTCCTGCAGTAAATTTTAACTTTATTTAATCCGTATTCTAAAGCGTAAACACACAGAAGCTTTTATTTTCATGACTTTTTTTTTGAATGGTTGTTAAATTAATTTTATTTTAAATTATTTGGTGCTCCTTTATGAAAATTCAGCAAAACTCACTAGACTTTTAGAGTCAGAATGTTAGAACTGGAAGTAATTTTAGTGGTTGAGTTGCTTTTACCAACCTTTCTTTATGTATTTACTTGTAGATGTTATTACCATCCACCCATTCTCCCTTCCTAAACTTGTGATTTCTTCTTTTCATCATCCTAGTCATCCAATAAGTCTTTCTTTCCTTTGCTACTCCCTAAAAGTCTATGGAACCTGCCCTCTTGTCCTCACAGTGGGAACCACCATCTCTCATATAGATTTGGACAATAGCATCTTTCCACAACTTCCATCCTCCCAGCTTGAGCTTCAGCTTTCAAACTAGCATTATTAACACAGCCACCGAGGTATTTCTTACATGTAAATCTTCTTGTGTCTTCTTATTAAAATTCATCACTGCCCCGGGTGACCAACAAGGGACATTCTAAGCTTCTAAGGAGGGAACATTGACCTCTCACAATTTTACGAGGGGTCTCAGCATCACAATCTGACTTGTCATCTTGAGAAAGGACAGTTTAAAAGTCACTCTCATTCAAACTGACAGGATTCTACTTAGCATGGCGATCCTTTGGCCTGGCTCCTTGGTATGACTGGCCAAAACTTCCTGAGGGGGCAGTTCTAAATAGGAAAGCAATTTTATAAAGGAGGAGTCAACCGACAATGTTTCAGATACCGGTGACCCAGGGTTTGGTGTCAGAATGAGAAGCTAATTGCCTAAAGTTTTCTTTGACAGAGTCTTCATTCATTCATTTATTCGTGATTGCATTTAGGAGACATTCCCTGGGCGGTTATAATATTCCTGTGCTAAGGTGACAGTGAAAGATGAATAACACTCAGCACTTGTCTTTGGGGAGCTCACCATATAATGATGAATCGGTGTTCCAAGTAAGATGCAAGCAAACTCCCAAAGTCCCTTCAGTGAATAGATTCTGATAAGCAATAAGGAGGACAGACTAAAACCACACAATAACAGAACTTACTGGGCACAGCCTAGTAGCCTTGCAGTCATCTTTTTTGTCCCATTTGGGTTATAAAACTTGAATAATAATTGGTGCATTTGATATTCATCTGCAGGTATCTAATGCATTGACAACATTTCACAGTTTCCTGACAAGTGTCTTTAATAATATCCTATAGAAAATGCTCAAAAAACTTGAAATCAAATCTTTTCCTTTCTCATAATCAGAAAATCATATGTTAAGGTTACCAGTACATCCCTTATTATTTTATTCCATAAGTTTTTTTGAAGTACCCATGACATAACATGCTCTGATTTGATGTTAATCTTTTATTTGAAGAAATCATCTAGCTCATTGTAGATATTGTAGGATCACAACTTAGAGCATTGGCTTTGTCATTTTATCTACAAGTAAACTTTCAATTCCACATCACTTTGAGCTTTTTAGATTTTGGGATTAAAGCATTCAAATGAATTCAATACAGAACCAATGTCCAGAGGTGGGGAACAAAAGTAGGTGAAATCACAGTCACTGGCCCCTAATCTCCTTGTTGGAACTGTGTCCTTTATCCCACTTTTCAATCTATTCAGGGGTCCATATGGAAACGGGACAGTTGATGACCTTCTATTGACACATGCCTAGCTGTTGAGTCTCTTAGGAGGTCTGATTAGTATATTTGCTGAAAGCACATGGTTGCTTCACAATCACAGATTGTCTCTACTACACACATGTAGGTGTACGTGCATGCACACACATATTTCTGTACCCGTAAATAAAAGGCATATGTTCATCAGAAGGAGGATGAGGAGAAGGGGTGTAATGAGCTTGTATAATAAAAACAGTAGCAATAATCATAATAAAATGAACCTATTCCTTTTGGGAAGGATATGTTTTTATCTGATATAGACACCCAGCTGTAACAGGATTGGTACCAGTTTACATTTTAATAAATGTCAGATTGCTGTTAAATTGGTTGGCAAATGTTGTAAAACTTTGGAATGGTATACTTGTAGGCAAAGATAAACAAGAGAGTTTATTTCATGTTGGTTTCACTTAATGAAAATTGACTTTAACAGGTTTGTTTAAAGAACCCTCCCTGAGGAGTTAACTCTATGCGGATGGAACTGTTTAAGAGTTTTAACAGAGCTATGAAGTGACTCGCTAGTGGACCCAATAGAAGATTATCCATTTTGGAAACAAAGAAATATATGTCTTTCATAAATTCTGTAATCTTCACAAAGTTATCTGATAACCAGATGTCAGAGTTAGAGTACTCCGTTATTGTGAACTGGGATGCATTTCCACGGGAAGGAGCACAGATCTCTTCTAGTTTTGTGTCGGTGCAAATGTCGAAGATTTATTATCACCTTGTTTTCAGTTCTAGTTGAGGGATCCATTCTTAACTCTGTGACTAGTTTATACTAACTGCTGCAAATTCCATTCCAAATCCCTGCGTTCTCCTTATGGCTTAACCAGCTATCAGTAGCAGTCCTCTTTTCTCTTAGTTTGCTTTGTTCTATTTATAGTGACTGCTGGGCCGCCTGGGAGTAAGAGAAGTCCTTACCACAGGTCTCGTTCTGGTCAGGTCTGGATGTCCCTGTTTTATGGGGAAGATACAAAATCATACAGGAATGGGATTAGGCCAAGTTAAGGTCTGTTCCAATCCTGAGTTTCTGTGATTCTAAACATAGATTTGAGAAAGTTCCGAGGGAGGACAGACTGATACATTTTCTGCTACGAAACATGGCAGTAACTGGAAAAGAAAGGCCACTCTGTAATAAACAAGGATAAATTGAACTGAGTTGATAATATCATATGATTTAAAAGTCTATGTGGCTTTTATTGCAGATTTGTTTTTTCACTTAACTTGAGCCTAGAGTCCTCATCTTTAAGATGAAAACAATCAAACTTAATATTCAGGATTGTAAACATTATCGTGATTTCTAATTCTGATAGCCACTTAAGTTGGGCATCGATTAATTTTCATCGGCCCCAACCAAGTCTCTAGATTTGGAAACTAACTCTAGGCAAAGTAGACAACCTGGCCATTAGAAAGCATGGCTGTGATTCTGACGTGGGCCTGTCTTCTCCCAAGCCCGTGCCCTTGGTCACCGTGCTGTGTCGTACCTGCTCCTCTCTAGCGCATCCTGTGGGCCTGTCTGTGCACACTCAGCTTCCAGCCCACAGTCCTCTGCAAGTGAACACCACCACAGGGACCTCTCCTTTCTCTGAACTCCTAGTCCAGTGGTTCTCAACCTTCTGGCCCTTTAAATACAGTTCCTCATGTTGTGACCTAACCATAAAATTATTTTCGTTGCTACTTCATAACTGTAATGTTGCTGCTGTTATGAATCGTAATGTAAATATCTGATATGCAGATGGTCTTAGGCGACCCCTGTGAAAGGGCCGTTCGACCGCCAAAGGGGTCGCGACCCACAGGTTGAGAACTGCTGTCCTAGAGAATTTATCATCTAGGCATATTCTGAACTTCACTACTATATTGTCCCTTGGATGCAGCCTATGATGTTGTAGAAAGTACTGGCCTTAAAGTCGCAGAGACCTGGGTTGAAATCTCAGTTAGGTTTCTCTAGAGTTTTGACATGGGACAAGAAACGAAGTTATCAGAGCTTCTGTTTCCCTCAGAAAAGGCTATGATAATACTTTATGAAGCTGTCGTGAAGACTGACTGAGATCTCTCACGTACAGTGCTCAGCCTGACTGCTGGTCTCCTCCCCGGAGGAAGGGCCCCATCGGATCCATTGTTAAGAACCCCAAGGTATTCATCACAGAGTCTTATAAATAATATTAGCCTCATATTAATTGTAATTTCCCCCCCAAAACATGATCTGCTTTAAATCAGGATTGTGTTTATGGGAAGAAAATGTAGAGGGTTGATTTTTTCTGTATTATGAGCTACTCCGCAAAAGGTCAAGGTTATTGCTTAGTGGACTAGAAGCCTGTGACAGTCAAGCCCCATTGGTTTGCTTTGGACAGGGGCAGCTTGCTTGTTGCCCTTTCAGAGTTGAGCTGGCCATTGGAACTAGTCCCTCGTGAGGTATTCTGTCACCTAAAACTAAGTTAAAAAGGAGTATAAACGTTCATTATTGCTGGAGTATCCTTCTATCCTTCTTTCTAAGTGCCTTTCGAAACATTTACAATAAATTCCTTTCATACCCCTTTTGATAATGTTTTTCTTCTCTATGAAAGGACTTTTTTTCAAATTTATCTGAATAATTTTAAATTAATTAATATAGATATCAGAAATAGCCTCAATTTCACACACCTGGCTCTCCTGAAAGTCAGATAATTTCGCCTTTCTTCTTGGAATGATCTAAGATGTAGAAGCTTTTGGCAGGGATGTCCTTTTTTTCCCCCAAAATGGGATTCCTGGGATGGTGGCTGCACCCAGAACAGTGGTGTCGGTACTCTGTTAATTATTGATTGTTCTTACTGCAGAGAGGATATGAGATTCACATGCACTTTTTTAGCTGCTTGGAATGGGGAGTGAGATGCCTAATCTGCATGTTCCTCCTCCCAGCCCGTGTTACAGCCCCCAGGACACAGGAAAACATCTGGATCAGGGCTCGGAGCTGGGAGGGCTTTGGGAGAGACCAGAAGTAAATAACCTGAGTCTTGTTGAGGCTTTAGTGAGTCAGATGAGGGAGACAAGGTTTGAGAAAAAATGGGGAGTTGACCAATATGAATTGGCCACAGATAGAAAATACAAAATAGGTAATTATATTGGGATTGTTGATTTAGCAAGAGATAGGGCAGGAGGAGGTTTGGGGGTCTTTTCCTGTAATCCTCAGTTGTTAGTTAAGCAGTATTTCCTAAACCATGCTGTTCAGCATTTTTAGGAACACCCAGTGTCAGTACTGGTCAGTGAGGATCAGCAATGGTTGAGGTGAGACAGAATCCATCTGGTCCTAGCCCAGCCACTAAGTGGTTCTGCTTACTTCATTTCCTTATGTCAAAATTTAAAATTTCACTGCATGAATCTCTCGTGTGTCCAGCTTTAAATAATATCTATAGCACTTTATTCAGCTCCAAATGTTTATTATGTGAAGTTCCTAAATGTACAGAACATCTAAAGGTTAATAGGAATCAAACTCTTTGCTTGAAAGTGTATTTACTTCCCTTTGTAAACACACCTGGTTTTTATTTCCTACTAGATACTCTACTACGCTCTGTCCATGAAAGACTGGTTTCCTTCTTCCAGATATACTTTAAAAATAAACAAAGAAAAAGAAACCCCACTGTTGTACTACTGCTGTCAGGAGCCTAGGGTCACACCACTGTGCACATCGGTGATAAAATTTAAGAAGCTGCATGATGTGTGCAAACCCTCCAGTGCCACCCCTTCTGAAGCAAGGGCAGCCCCCATAACAGGGGTGATTCTCCCAGGCCTCTGCCCAGTTCACGTGCTACGAATTACGTCCTGGCAGATGTGGCGGATAAGCAACTCAATGTGTTTGTTTGTTTCTTTCTTTCTATTCACACGATAAACATAAAATCAGCTTTTCATCAGGAAGCTGGGTCTGGGGAAGTTTTGGGTTTCCAGCATTCATTCATCAGTCTTCACACTAGTCTTTGGTCGCATTACTCGACAGGTCTTTTAAAAGACCAAGCTCAAGTCACCTTTAGGTTCCTTGAATTCAGTGCATCGTGCTGCTCGTTCATGTACTAGAACATGAATGATTCCGAGAAGAGACCCTAAATGAAGGTTATAAGTGGCATTTAAACCTTTATCGTTTTACCAGAAATGCTTGCAACTATCGTCACTCACAGCAGATCCCATAATTATCATTAGGTTCTCTATTCCTTTAAAGCAGAAGTCAACTGCATTTGGCCTGCTTGGGAAGCAAATAAATTGAAATTTCATTTGTGCGTGGTAAGATTAATATGATCGCTAATAACTGCAACCAGTATTTTCAGTGTATTATTAAAAAAGCCAATAGAACATTAAAAATTGCTTAATGTGCATGACTTGGAGACCTATTGTGCATTCAGCAAATTAGATTACGGAAGATCTGACGTGAGGTGGATGAGATGGGGAGGAAGTGATGTCACATGAGAAAGGACAGGAAGACAAAAATGAGAAGAAATAGATTCCTCTTCACAAAAGAGTCCCTTGCTTCTTTCACATTAAGTACTTTAGAAAAAGATGCATTTGTATTTTCCATCTTTTTTTCTCATCAATCATCCTCTGGCCGGCTGAGTAGCATAGAATGAGAATGGTGAAGACTCCACTCCTGTGGCGTTTTTGCACGTCCGTCTGTGGATGTTCAGACAGTCCCTCCAAGTCTGATTTCCTGCTACGTGGGCAGCTTTGGCCGCAGACAGCAGGAGGGGGCGGGGGGCAGCAGGCCAGTGGAAGGCTGAACATCAACAGGTGTTGGTGGAGGACACTCTCCTGTGTTGGCTACCTGTTGAAATCATCTTTGGGGAGCTGTTACTTTCTATTGTTAACCATTTTCAGTCTTGGAATTTTTGCTTAGAAACAAGTGGAATTACCCAAGCTGTTGACTACACTGAAAACATCACATAAGCCAAAATGGATGACAGTTTGATTTTAAAGTATATACTCTTGCTCTGTTAAGGAATAAGATTTATTTTGGAAATGCTTGTCAGAATGTCCTTGAGCTTTAGAAAGATGAGCAGTTCTCTCCATGTCTCAGCTGCTGAGTAGTTGCAGGTGTCCTTGCCTTTCTCCGACCTCTTCCAGCCTGCAGCCCCTGTCTCTCTGAACCGTGTGTGGAAGAACCGCATAGATGGTTGTGCTCTTTGCTCACAGAGTCAGAAAAAGCTGGGGCTGGTGAGGGGTTTTGGGGAACTGGGTATTCAGGCTGTTCTTGGAAGATATCACAATTAAGTGAAAGTTGCTTTATTGCTGGTATTGCTCTAAATTAACTAATATATATGAAAACATCTAGCATAGTGTCCAGCCACATTTCTTTTGTATTATAAGAAGTCTCTGGGCACTTACTCATGGCCCTTTAAGAATACTTTCTACACAATATGGGATAATAAAGTAATGTTAAAATACCAAGTAACATCTAACTGCATTGGTTGAAAAGTTATCACACCACTTTAAAGAAAGAAATTTAGTTCCATCAAACTCTATAGCTCTCAAAACCTGGCTTGGGGTGCACAATTTAATTGGTAATCTCGCATAAAGTAGCCTTTTCTGACCTCCTGAACCACAAGAAAATCCAGTTCCTTTCTAGCCTTTAATAAAAACTCTATGGGGTATCATAAATTGATCTTTGTAGGGCATACATAAGAAGAAACACATGCACAATTAAATATAAAATGAAAGAGAGTATTTAGAGTTTGGTCAAATGGGTCCTGTGTGGATTTCACAATATATTTTGTCTTATGTTAGTTTACTAACTTTTAATTTAGCACTCAATTAAATTGGAGGGTTTTTTTTCCCCTCTTTTCATCCAAAGCCATATTTAAATAACCAATTATAATCGCAATACATTACCGAACTAAAAAATGTTATTTCCTACACTTTGGGAAAATATGTGTCTCAAGATTCTTTTCTCTTTACAGTATTCTGCCCACCTTCTCTTCTCCCTATATCCCGCATGAAGGTTTAATTCTTCAATTACTTTGAACTTTGGGGGAAATGTCCAGTTGTTGTTGTTTTTTAACTAATGTTTTGGTTTTCTGACGATTGCACACTAATGAAAATGCCCTGTGCATCTGTAGTAAATAAATCTTTGAATTGCTAATTGTTTCAGATTAACCTCATAGATCTCTAGCAGCTGTTTTTATGGCATTTTCAGCACACAAATCAGTCTGTTCATTCCTGGGTCTTTAATCATAAACCATAACACACATGCATAAAGGTCAGGTTGACTGGATAGAATGGCGGCAGCATCAGTTTATTCTGTAGATCCATGGGGGGCAGGTCATCCTTTATCTCCTCCTCTCACCTGTATTAGGACACTCGGGCTGCCATCACAGGGTAACAAAGACTGGGTGGCTTAAACCACAGAATGGATTTTATCCTAGTTCTGGAGGCTAAACGGTTAGAAGTCCAGCATCGAGGTGCCAGTAAGGTTGAGTTCTGGTGACACATCTCCTCAGTTTGCAGACGGTCGCCTTCTTGCTGTGTCCTCACATGGCCTTTCCTCCTTGGGTGTACTTCCTGCATCTCTTCCACTTCTCGTAAGGAGAACAGTCTTATTAGCTTAGGGCCCCACTCTTATGGCCTCACTTAACCTTCATTACCTCCTTAAAGGTCCTATCTTCAAATACAGTCACATTGGGGGGTTAGAGCTTCAACATATGAATTTGAGGCTGGGGGATACAGTTCAGTCCATTACACACCTTAAGGATGATACCTGATCTCTCCCATTCCACCCTCCATACCCCTTCTCTCGAGGTGCTCCATGCTGAGGGATACTGATCTCTGTGTCCTGTATGGTCTCCCAGGTCCTCTGGCTCTGCTAGGTTTTGGCCAGTGGGATGGATATGGGAGAAATGGGGGAGAGAGGAGGAGACTGGGTCTCAGGATGTATTCCTCTGCCGCCCCCCGCCCCACCGAAAGGCTGATATGGGTTGGTGTGTCCCCTGAGCAATTTTCAACTCCTGTTATCCCCTCTGTCTCCAGCTCCAGTGACTTCTCTCTCCCCAGCTCCTTGCAGGCCTGGTGCAGGGGATGGGTTATTGACCCAACACTGTCCTTAAGAGTTTCCCTTCACCATTGCCCAGTTGTGAAATAATTACCTCAAATCATCTGTTTGATACAGGATGTCACCTCAGACTGGAAGGGACGTTTCCAGGGTAGCAGCATCCCACTGTCTATTAACCAACTGTTATCCCAACCCAGGGGATCTCCACAGGGCCCTTAGCAATGCCATTGTCCTCCCGAGTGGTGTCATCTGTGGATACTGCCAGAATAGAATGACTTGAGGTCATACTTCTGAGGGAGCCCTTGTGAAGTTGGGATTTTTAGGGGGGCTTTGAGGTCAGAACCTATGTCCTTCCCTTGAGGATACTCGAGAGAGGTCTGAAGTTCTGATTCTGCAAGTCTGGAGAGAACTTGGAGTCTGGTCTGCTCTTAGATCCTAATGCCATGCTTCAGTGAGGACTCGGGCGTTTCAGATAAACACAGCATAGCAAACATAAGTCCAAAAGAAAACTGCTGTAAGGGCTAAGGGCTCAGGCTTTGGTGCCAGTTGGATTTCAAGCTCTGGCTCTGGCGTTGGTCAGCGTTTCTGAGCCCCCATTTGATCATCTGTAAAATGATGATATAGACTCGCTTTGTGCAGAATAATGTTGAGACAGTGCTTGGCTCATATTAAGTGTCTATAAATGTTAGCTCTGTTGTTTTTAGCATACAGTGGACCTTTGTGTGTAAAACTCCTCTTGATCATAAAGTAAAATTGTCTCTTAAGAATTGGTCCTAATCGAGGAATAAATGTATTTGTATTTGTTTATAAAAACCATACACGGTTGCCAAAGGATGGTATGAAAATAAAATAAAAATCTTTCCTAAGCTTACCAAACAGGGTAAGTTCTGTTACATCGTCACTTTATGGTAGCTTTATGCATATAACCTTATGCACATTAACTTCTTTACATGCACATACATTTTTTCCAAACGGAGACCATACTGTATCATTCTGTATCCTACATTTGTCTCTACATCGTGAACATAAAAGTACCTCCTGAATATTTTCTTATTAAACATTCTTTAAAATTGAATTAGTTTTTAAAGATCTCTTTTGAATTTTATACACAGGCAGTCATAATTTTACATAGATATATAAATGTGTCATATGTGCTCTGTTTGTTTTGTGGTTTTACCTCTTAATGGTGCTGTTTCAACCAGGTGGGTTTTGCATTATTTCACGTGTTCTGTTGACCTGTTAGGTAAGGCTCTGATGTGACCAGGCTTCTTGCCTACAATACAGTCCCTTGGTGTGTGGTAGAGAGGCTACATTTTGGTGATGAACTGGAACCTTCCTTCTTTGGCTAAGATGGTCTATTTCTGAAGTCCAAGTATAAGTCAGTCACTAGAATTTTTCAATCTGGCCATCCACAGGTAATGAGGGGCAATTCCAAGATTGACAAACTATTGAATATAGTCCTTGGTGTATGGTGGCTTGGTCATTTTTGCATCTTTTTCTATATTTCATGAATATTTTAGTGGGAAATGGAAGGAAGGTAAACCAGGCCCAGCTGTCCAGGGCAGTAGCATCCAGAAGTTTCTTTTACTGTCTCTTCCTGAATTTGTCCCATTCCTGTGTAATCATATTGCATTTTTCCACATTGAAGGACAAAAGGAAATCCGTGCTCAAGTCGGTCAAATCATGTCATAAATATTCTGTTCCTTGAGGATTCAAGGTCAGAGACAGTTTATCACAGATACTCCGGATTCTTTGTGGTCTCTCTTCTTGGCTCTTTTTTCCAGAAATTCTAAGACAACATCCCAAATATTTTTCCCTACCCCTAGGACCAGAAGGTGAGGGCCTGGAAGGAAGAGTCTCAGCCATCCCTATGTGATTTTTGGTTCTCGCGTCCTAATTACAAACTAAATGTTAGGTTTGGTGAGGTGTCCTCCAGTGTGCCTTCTAGTTGTAAAATGGTGAGATTTCTCACAGACTCAGCTATAACTATTCCTATAAATATTCTTCACTTAGGCTTACCTCTGTTTCCTCCCAAGACCTCATCTTATAGAACCAAATAGTCATTATGCTTCAATATATCTATGTTCTACTTTTCTTCTTGATTATTTTATGACATTAGGGATAGCTTTAATTTATGCCAAGGTTTGGCAAGGAAGAATATGACTCCATCTCCTAGCTATGTAAGATCATGAGTCTGGTTGAAGATGTCATCTGCAATCAAAAATGTTTGAAAATTACTTCAGAATGTGCCCCCCTCTTAGAGTTTTGCAATGACCAACCACTATTAAAGACTGAGAAATTCTGCAGTAAGAGAACCTGTTTAATTTTGCTGAACTCAGAGTTTCCAAACATATTTGATCTCTTGATATCTTTTTATTTCTGGTAGCATCCATTAATAATCCTTAGTTATTAGTGTCCACACCATGCACAGGGAAGGCACAGTTCTAGAAGGAAGGATATCTGACTTTTCTTGCCACTCACTGACATGTCATCTCAGATAAATACATAACCTTTCTACACCTCATGCTCCTCACCTGTGAAATGAGGGTGCACAGTAGCACCCCCTTGATGGTGGATGTAAATGTTGGTAGCAATAGTATTTGACTGTGGTGATTGGTGATTAATAATATTACAATTCTGGGGTCCAGCTGTCTGAGTTCAAATTTTGTCCTTCCTTGTACTGGCTGTATGACCTTAGGAGCATTACTGGACTTCTGTACCTCAAATATTCACCTGTATGGTGGGGACACAAATTGCACCATTCTCACAGGGTTATTAGAAGAATTCATTCTGATTCACATAAAACTTTAGAACTATGTTTGGTCTATGGTAGGTACCTAATAAATGTTAGCCCTTATTATTGTCATCCCTAGAGGCCCGGTGCACGAATTCGTACACCAGTGGGGTCCCTAAGCCTGGCTTGCGCCCTCTCACAATCCAGGATCCCTTAAGGGATGTAGTGGTGCACAAAGAGGCAGGCAGCTGAGAAGGAGCCTGAGGTGCCACTGCAGTTCATCCTGGCCCCGCTGCACCTGCCGCCACCTCTCCTTAGTGCTGCCATGGAGGCGGACGGCTGCAGCTGTGCTCACCAGCTATGAGCCCGGTGTCTGGTGCCCATCGGTCAGCTGAGTGACACTCCCACTGTGGGAGTGCACTGACCACCAGGGGGCAGCTTCTGCATTGAGCATCTGCCCCCTGGTGGTCAGTGCACATCATAGCAACCGGTTGAACGGTCGAATGATTGACCAGTTGCCTAGGGTTTTATATATATAGATAGATTGGTGCTATTGGTGCTACTTCTATAACTGTGCCATTTGAGAAAGATTATTTTAGTTACTTATTTTATGGGTTTATTTGACTTATAACATTATATTAGTTTCAAATGTACAACGTTAATGATACAGTGTCTGTATATATTGTGAAATGTCATGAGAGTGAGTCTAGTTAACTTCCATCATCTCACATAGTTACCAATTTTTTTCTTGTGATGAGAACTTTTAAGATCTACTCTCTTAGCAACTTTCAAATATGTAATACAGTATTATTAATCACTAGAGGCCCGGTGCAAGAATTCGTGCACCAGTGGGATCCCTCAACCTGGCCTATGGGATTGGGCCGAAACTGGCTCTCTGACATCCCCTGAGGGCACAGACCAGGCCAAGGGAACTCACCGGTACATGATTGGGGCTGGGGAGGGACTGCACGAGGGCTCCAGGGCATGTCTGGCCCATTTTGCTCAGTCCTAATTGGCTGGACCTCATCAGCAAGCTAACCTACCAGTTGGAGCATCTGCCCCCTGGTGGTCAGTGCACATCATAGCAAGCAGTTGAGCCGCCTTAGCATATCATTAGCATATTATACTTTGATTGGTTGAACAGATGACTGGACAACTGGACACTTAGCATATTAGGCTTTTATTATATAGGATAGTCACCATGCTATACATTACAGTGGATTATTTTTGTTTCTACAAGTAACTCCTCTTACATCAAAACACAACTTAAAGTTAAACCCAGCATGTTATTAAAATAGCATCACACCCTCCTGCAAATATCTGATTGTGTCTTGTCAATTTTCATCTCTTCATCTAGAGCCTGGGATCCTCGTCTTCCATCATTTAACTTTTTAACATTTTGTCTTTGTGAACAGGGGCGGAGAGGCCTGGGCTCTGTTTTTGTCTGGGCGTCAGGCAATGGCGGAAGGAGCAAAGACCACTGCTCCTGTGACGGCTACACCAACAGCATCTACACCATCTCCATCAGCAGCACAGCCGAGAGTGGAAAGAAGCCGTGGTACCTGGAAGAGTGTTCCTCCACACTGGCCACAACCTACAGCAGCGGAGAGTCCTACGATAAGAAAATAGTACGTGCCATTTGCATGCCTGCCATGATGTATTTATTTATCCTTCACTTTGACATCCAGACAGAAAATCACAAATCCTTTTTTTAATACTCACCTGAGGACATGCTTAGAGAGAGGGAGGGAGGGAGGGAGGGAGAGAGAGAGAGAGAGAGAAGAGGGAAACATCGATCAGTTACCTTCCATATGCTCCCCGACTAGGGATCAAACCTGCAACCCAGATATGTGCCCTGACCAGGAATCTCACCAGCAACCTTTTGGTGCTCTGGGCAACACTCAACCAACTGAGCCACTCCAGCCAGGTGGGAAATCACAAATTTATATGCACATGTAATATATGGAAATAGAAAGTCTGATGAGCTGATTACTCAATACAAGTATTTGTAAATGTTACCCTTTTGTGGAAAAACCCTGTCCAGGTGATGACATTCCTGCATTTAATGTGGCCTTAGACATGATTACGCTTCAGTTATATGGAGGACAAATGAATGGTTCCCCTTTACCCAGTGAGTTAGTGGTAAGAAGGGACTGGAACCTAAATCTGACTCTGAGCCCAGTGCCTGTATCCCTGTGTCCCCACACTGCCTTTCAGCCTTAGCGTCAGGGCTTTGGTTTCCAAAGACAGCTAATTCAGAGTGAAAAACAAAAGTATAGGAGGAAACCCAGAATCCAGTTGGACTCTCTTTATTTAACGTGAACGAAACCTATACAAAAGATGCTTTTCTAATATTTCCTCACCAAGTTGGCCTGAGTGAAAAGCACAGAGTCCTGTGCGATCTCCTGCTTGCTAACATGCCTACTCTCTATGCAGACAGCAAAAGGATTGGTGAGAGTTCAGGTTGCAGGACCAGCCTGCACGGGTTTCATTGGGTGTTGAACTATTTACTAGCTGGGTAACTTTAGACACGGTACTGAATTTTTCTCTTTTAGTGCCCTTGCTTGTAAAGTGGGGACATTTAATAGTTCATAGTTTGTGGAGTTATTACAGAGATTATGAGGAAGTAAATAAAAAGTACTTTGTGTACTAGCTGACCCATTTGTGCTCCAGAAAGATCTGGCTTTGGGGAGGGGGGTACCCTGCATGTGCTGCTGATTCTAAATGTCAAACACCTTTGTACTTTGCTCTTTTCCTGATCATGGTTTTGTGACCTGTCTAGGGATTTGTCTTACTAAAGTGGAGTTCAGCTGCTATGCCTGCCACCTTTTAGCATTTAGCCAAGACCTTGCTCTCGGGTCTTATTGATGCTACATCTGACTTTTCCACAGCAGTGATAGGACCCTACCTCATCCATGGTGTTCTTTATTCATTTATGTTATATGATTTTATGTTTGATTTTTCAGTTACTTCTTAAGACCTTCTTTAGTGACGTTTTGCAGATTGATTTAAATAAAAACTGCCTACCCATGTACAGATCTCATCTGTCCCCATCTTGCCCTAACTTCTCTACCATAGCTAGGCTAAAAGATATACACATGGGTCTGCCTTTAAGCACCTCCATCAATCATCAGTAAACATAACTCTGCAATACACAGTGAAATATGAAAAGAGAAAATACAGAGATGAGTATGTTTTGAAGTTTCACAGCTTTCTTAATGGGATCGTGATCCTCTGTGATGTGTTTGTTATCTTCATCATGGAAATATTATAATAGAGGAATGTTCCTTCAGCTTTCAAAAATGAAGACATTGTTTCTCAGAACTAATGGTCAGTGTCCACTAGTAATAAGTGACATTGGTCAGTCCTGCATCATGAAAACCTTGACAAAACTCTCTGGACTAAGGAACCCCTTCTTATACCTCTCAAGTATGAAGGCAATTTGAGACAGACTCACCTTTGCTTCAAAGTAAATAGGCCCATCTAGTCCGATTTATCCCTGATTGCTGGGGTTGGAGGAGGGGTACTGTTAAATTCCATAATTGTCTTCCTTCAGGGAAACTTATAATCCAAAGGGTAAAATATCAAAAGGAAGGGAGGGTTGTCTGAGCCTCATGTAGGAGAAACAATGTGGACAGAGGGACCTCAAAATTGTTAGTTAGATTTAGTCCTTAGACTTGACCTTCCTGGTCCCTTCATCACTATTTGCTGTGATTGTGCAGTAGCTTTTATGACCCCCAAGACAGGGTGGTCATGTAGGATTCTCTCATGGATGGACAAATTGGTCCATTCGGTGGTCCAGGATAAGGCTTGAAAGGGAAGGTGGACACTGTGACATATCCTTGCTTCGGGTCCTGTACTTTACTTTTCCCTAGTTGCTGCTTTTGATGTCAAAACCTTTACTGACTCACTGTATATTTAACATTTACTCATTTCTAATTCGTATTTAATCTCTCCCGTTTTCATTACAGCAGCTTACTAGCAATTTTCTTTATCTGGTTCTCAGATTCTCTTATTTTGCTTGAATCTCCGGATTACTCTCAGTCGGAGAGGAAACGTGGGAGCTGTTTCAAACTATAGTCGTTAGCTTCAGACTGTGCAGGGGCTAAGCAGCCTTCACAGCGTCTTGGTTCCTTCATCTATAAAATGGAGGCAAAACCAGCATCAACCTCACAGATTCTCATGAAGAGAATAAGTATGAGGTGTAAGGTATTTACACAGCACCTGACGCAGCCAGTGGCTGGTACCATGGTTCCCCGAGTCAGAGTAGCTTTCTGCATCCTGCAGAAATGAAGCGAGGCTGGTCATTTTCCCAGCTGTTGTTAACAGAGGTGCTTGTTGCCCCCCCTCCCCTTCCCCCCCCCCCACCCCCGCGAGCCGCTGGGAGCAGCAGTTGGATCGGTTAGGCTGGAGTTAGTCCAGTGCGGGGGAGACCTCGACATGGTGGGAAGCTAAGGAGAAACTCACCCAGTTTCTACTCTATTCTTGGGTTCCTTTGGCGCACAACTCATCCTCCGGAAATTCTGTTTCTTTGTTACTAATGTTGTGGCCCCACCCCATCACAAAGAAACAGAATTTCCGGAGGATGGGGCCCAGAAATCAGGATTTTAAAAAGATTCCCAGGTGATTCTAATGTGCAGCCAAGGTTGAGAACCACTGCCATAAAGAAAGGCACTTTGATGGCGAACATGTTAACAGTGTGAACATGAATAGAGTTGGCAGCCACGTCAGCCTTTTATGGTCCAGCTGACCCCTTTTCCTTCTAGATGTCAGGATGACAGATAGTCCTGTGTTGCTCCTGGGACCTTGTCTTCATCAGGCTTTGAACCAGACTCAGGTGGCCCCTCGGAGATGCCCACATCCTGTTAGTGGCATCTGTGATGGAGTGTTACGGGGATGGCAATGTCTCCCTTTCTGCTCGGGGCTCTCTTCCCGGGGTCATTCGTTTTCTTTTGTCACTTGCAGCCTCTCCAGAAGTGCACACTCATCATTCCTCAGTCACAGAGCACCTTTGTGATCTGAACCAAGGCAGCTGCTGGGGACCCAGGAGAGAGGAAACATCTCCTCTCTGCTTCTCAGAAAGCACTTCTGTTAAATAAAGTGACCTTGTCCTCATCAAATGCCTTCTCGCGGCATGCAAGCAGGAAATCCTCGCCTGGGTTTCAAAACATAGCAAGGTCTCCATCCATCTCTTGGTTTCCTGCCACTACTGTTAGGATGACTGTGGACCTTGGTATTCCATTCATGCTTTAATAGATCCGATCGGGCAGGCCTGATATCATATTATTTTAGCAGATGAAGCACCAAAATATCAAGATCACTACAATAAGAAGCTTCTCTCTAAGATAAACAGAAACCAGTGGACATGACTGGTTATTATAAAGCCATGGTATGAAGTAATATTTTAATTAACCATAGTATATACATCTTAGTCCATGTTGAATATGTAATATGTTTATAGTGCTTTAAAATGTCCTAAATATAACATTGTGGTCCTCTAATGTGTGCCCCTGCACTATGTACATCGAATGCATGTCTCCAGAACACTTTGCAGAAAGATCAGGTGTTTTCCCTGCCTTACAGATGAGAGACCTAAAGCTCGAAAGGTTAAGAGAAACAAAGCTAGTAGGTGGTAGAGCCCAGATTCCAACCGAAATCAGATAGACGCCCCAAAATCCACCTTGCAGCCAATATGCTATCAGGCCCTGGACACTTTTCGGGGACACCCCGTATGGGGCTATATGACAATTGATGCCTTTTTTTTTTACAACATGGCCCACTTATTTTGACTTTCATTAGACCTTTTCATAACCCCCCTCAGACAATTGGTCCTCTTGCAAAAACCTAAACTCTTTGCCAATCTGAGTTGCTAGTGCCTGTAGCACAGTGTGGGCACCAAATTCCCCAAGCATATGCTGTTTTGTGTGACATTCAACTCAGGTCTCTGTCCTGGGAGAAGTGAAGTCTGTTAGGCCAGAAACCACTTCTTTATTAAGTCTGTTCTCAATTTTCACCTCAGAGAGGATATTCTTCTTCACCTCCCCTGAAACAGCGGCTCTTCCCTCCACTATACTCTTAGCCCGTTCAATTTTCTTTCTAGTTTCCACAGAGCTACTTAACATGAGATTGTACATTTTCTTATTGACTGTTTTTCACACTAGAATGGAAAGTACTTGAGATTGAAGACTTTGTTTTGATCTTCCCAGAGCCTGAGCTTAATAACTAATTAGGCATAAATGACTAATCAGACATCGGGAAGGATGGAAGCTTTAGGAGTGTTTACAGGAAGACAGAGGGGTGTTGTGTTTCTCTAAGAAAAACTACTCCTGCTGATAGGTTGGTGAGAGGCAAAGGGTATGTGACAATATATTTAGCGTAGAAAATTGCCTGGAGTCCATTTTCCATCTGATGACTTGATATAGCTGTAACATATTACCTTTCTTAGTGTCAAAGACCATTAAAGATCCAGTCTGTAACTACATCCCATCCCAGCATTTCTGCCAAGTTCTGTTTGGGAGCTAAAGCTCCCCTCTCTTCCCAGTCACTCCCGTCATTAAATTATCTCTTGCCTTTGGGACTAGTTGAGTCTTTGCCTTTTTTCCCCCCTGTAGTAATTTGGCTCGGTGATTAGAATTCGGGGGCCATGGTATCCCTCCTGGGATGGGTTCTGTGAGCCAAGGTTGAGAGAATATATGCTCTACTCAACCCTCTCCTGATGTCATTTTATTCATTTGTGTTCAAAGCAAACTTGCTGCCTGGGGTGTATCGGGGTTGGCCTGAACCACCAAGTCCACATGGAGGAATTATCTTATTGCTTTTAGTGCTCCTCAGCAGCCACACATTTCCTTTTGCAGAAACATTGTGAACTCCCCCAATACTCAACTCATTATTCAGTACAGGTACTTTCTCTATCCTCTCTCTGTTTCTCCTTTTGATTCCGGAACTGTCATTACTTTTCATGAGTGAAAGACTAGCAAACCCAGATGTGTTTAGTTTGTTTGGAAGTTTGGTACATATTCTCTTGAGAATGGGAGTGGGGAGGGGGAGGGAAAGGAAAGTTTGTTCCTGAAAAGTTCTCATTTTGATTGTGGCCCAAAGGAGACTCCGTGTGCCCACTCGCTGACTTGGGCCGGTCCCAGGTCCCACCGTCCTTGCTGGTGGTGGTCTGACTGTCACCCTTACTCTCCCACATGACCACACTCTGTGACTCAGCTTTTTCTTTTCTGCCATTGCAGGATTTACTACTTCACCACCTACCCGCTCTTCAGTAGCCGGGCAAGTTAGCTTCCCCCAACCTCCACCTACTTAGTTAATAAATAGTATATCTTCCTTGGAGCGTTCTCGTGGGACTAAATGTGGTTTTTTTATGCACATGAAAGCACACACACACACACACACACACACACACACACACACACACACACACACACACACACACACACACCCCTCTATTACCCGTTGCCTCACGCATTGCAGGTTGCCCGTAGTGGTAGCCATAGTAGCTGTGGGGGGAATTGCTCTCCTTTACTTAGCCCCTGGATTGCATATAGACATATACACACATACTTTTTATAGGTTGCTTATAAGTTTATGTGAGTTCTGTTTGGAGAGTCGATAAAGAAGTGACCTTGAAGTCTTTCCTAAGAAGTGGGAGAGTTTAAAGTACAGAACAAAATGAGCACAGATGAGCTTGACTTTAGCAATTCAACTTAGCCAATACTGTGCTTCTGCTCCGTACCAAACGTTACGAGCTCCGAGCAAACATGATGTAAGATGGCATCTTTCTGTAGTGATCGCAACCTCACATTTGTAAGCAAAACCTTACTTTTGCAGTTCGCATTTATAGATTCTCGTAGCAACACGTGAGTGGAATTTCATGTGGACTTGTCAGCAATGATTGAATTTTACACCAGTCCTTGTGACTTTGGTGAACACATAAAGCATTAATTGGTCCTCGGTTCCTTTTTATTTTGCTGTGCTTTCATAAATCAGCTTCTTCTGTTTTATCCATGGACACATTTAAGGTTTTTCATTTCTCTCCTTATCGCTCAGAGCTATTTCTGAAACAGCTTTCTGGGCACATTTCTAATCCAAATGAAAATCAACACCAGAGACAAATTCATTTCATGTTTGAAAACTATCTGTTCAGTTGCACTTTTACCAGATAAGAGACAATATGGCACCTTCAAAATAAAACAGATCACAAGATAACCCAGAGATAAAAAACTCTTAACTGGAGGGTTGCTATAAAGGCTTGTCGCTTACGGCCAAAGTCAGTCTGGACTGAGATTCCCCGGAGAATGACATCAACAGGCTAAAATAAAAGATTCAATCAGCCCCAGTAATGAAATATGAAAGATTAGGAAATAATGGTTTAGGATGAGAAAAAGTGATGGTTCTTCTCCAAGGAAGCCGGGCTGGGCCTGAACAAAACCCACCCCTTCTCACCATAGGAGGATGGCGTCCCTAACTTTGTAGAGTCCAAAAAAACCATCTGCTACTCATCCTGGGACAGGCTCAAAATCTAATTTGCCGATCAGGACAGCTTTGATCTGGCTTGGGGCCTGGTGTCATCTTCTGTTTTCTTCACTCTGATGGGCAGAAATGATATTTTCTTGAGCAATCAGAGAGGTTCTGAGGAGGGAAATTCTGTTTCTGATTTGGGTAGCGAATTGAGGGAATTTGGAGCGTGCAAGATGTGCCACCGGGCTTGCAACCAGGTTCCGAGACATTCTTTAAAATGGAATCTAAACGTGAAGTGCTTTATTGTTCCGTTTTCACATACAGCATCTCTGGACTCCCTGCCCTGGGATGTGGGCCGAGTGCAACTTTTCCTTTAAATGACCGTGTCAGATCTTGTATGCATGCGTTATGATTAATGGGGTTACCCCGCGTGGTTCCAGTTTTCAGAACATCATTTTTCTTCAAGACTGCGTGCTCCTTGGTGGTCTTTGCCTTTTCTTTCTAAAGATAGACACAAAAATTTCTCCGGTACTGTGGCTACTCTTAATGATGAAAACCCTGCCTTAGATCTTTCTGGTAATTTACACCTAAATATCTTTACCACTGACAGTAACTTCCTCTTGAGATGACCCAGCTGGAATTTCCACTTAAGGCAGGATGAGAAGGGAGTGAGGATGTTTTTGTTTCTTTTCTCTCCATTCCTTCCTCCTCTCCATCACCTTCCTGTTCCACTCCCTTCCCACCCCTGCTCACTACTCAAGTTTCATCTCCTTGAAGTGGTTGGCGGGGAGGGGCGGGGTGAGGGGGGAGAGAGATAAAAGCACAGTGTTGACTGGAATTCTGCAGTCCTACCTATACCAATAGCATTTATCACTAAATTGGTGTTTATATGTAAAAGTGCTGAGTAGCTTTCTGTTTAAGTCTATTATTATATGTATAATATAATATATAGGTGTCTATTCCTGGTGTCTATATATAGAGAGGGCAAATTCCTATTGCAAACCCGACATCCTAAAACTTTTATTGTTCATGTTTGGGATTGGCAGGAGGTAGTTATTTATTAGACTCAAAAATGCAACACACACTTGGAGTGTTTATTCTGGATTTGATTCTGTGCATTGAAAGTGTCTGGTGCAGCTGAAGAATAAGGAAAGGGAGCCAAGTGGGAAAACATCATGAAAAATCTTGAATCCAGGCACAAGTCATTGAAAAAAAAAATAAAACTTGGCAAAGGAACGTGACCATGAGGGTGAGGTAAAATGGGAAGAATGCAGCAAGGCCATCTCTCAACAAGAGCATATCTGAAAACAGGGAAACCGGCTGCTCCTGGGCTGTTTATGCATTGATTTAGGGATCAGGCCTTTGGAAAATAGGGCTGCACATTTACCCATAATTTCAAATGAAGTAGAAATACCTTTTCAATGATCCAGCAGTCCCACTTCGGGTACATATCTAAAATAATTGAAAACAGAATCTCGAAGAGATATTTGCACACCCATGTTCATTGCAGCATTATTCACAATACCAAGAGGGGGAAGTAACCCAAGTGTCCATTGACAGATGAATTAATAAAGACAATGTGGCATATACATACAATGGAATACTATGCAGCCTAAAAAGTGGGAAATCCTACAACATGGGTGAATCTTGAGGACAGAATTTTAAGTGAAATAAACCAATCATAAAAAAAAGACAAATGCTGTATAATTCTACCTATAAGAGGTACCTAAAGTAGTCAAACTCATAGAAGCAGAAGTGGAATGGTTGTTGCCAGGGTCGGGGGGAGGGGAAAAAGTCGAGTTACTCAGTGGGTAGAGTTTCAGTCATGCAAGATTAAAAGTTCTAGAGACCTGTTGTACGGCAATGTGCATATCCTATATAATAAAAAGCTAATATGCAAATCAACTGAACGGCGGAACGACTGGTTGCTATGACACGCACTGACCACCAGGGGCAGACGCTCAACACAGGAGCTGCCCCCTGGTGGTCAGTGCACTCCCACAGGGGAAGTGCCACTCAGCCAGAAGCTGGGCTCATGGCTGGTAAGCGCAGTGGCCGTGGCAGGAGCCTCTCCCACCTCCCCTGCAGGCGGGCAGTAAAGAGCGAAGGTCCCGGACTGCAAGAGCCCTGGACTGCGAGAGGGATGTCTGACTGCTGGCTTAAGCCCAATCCCATGGTTGGGTGTAGTCCCATGTACTGAGAGGTTGCTGGTTCAATCCCTGGTCAGGACACATGCCTGCATTTTGGGCTTGAGCCCCCAGTATTGGGTGTGCAGGAGGCAGTGATCAGTGTTTCGCTCTCACATTGATATTTCCCTCCCTCTCTCTAAAAATCGATTAGAAAAAATAATTTTAAATAAATACAGGAAGTTTTTTAATGTAGGAGTGTTTAGGGCTTTGTTTATCCAGACATCTTGCAGGCATCCAATGTGGAGGTTGAGAAGATGGCTAGAAACAGTCTTCCCTGCCTGCCAAACGCACAGCTGGGGCTCTGGCACACCATTCAATCATTTAGGAAAAGAGTTCAAAGCTTGTCTCCTCTCTCCCATCACCAGGTCTGTGTGGTTCTGTATGTTTTTGCTTACCCTCCCACTTCTTGTGTATCAGTCCCTGCCTGGTATGGAGACTCTGGTAACAGTGGAGGTTCCAAAGGAGCAAAGGAAAGACATGAGTACTGATGGCCTCTCGTGAAGCTCAGTCAGGATGTCAATCTAGATCCAACACAAGTAATTAGAGTCTACTCTGACCTCATGTGGCACTGAGGGAGGTTTTAGGGGAGGATTTATTTTTAGGGAGTTACAAAGCTGTTCCTGGGAAGGCCAAATTTATTTCCAAATCACCCAATCTCCACATTCTTCTTAAAGGATGCTCCTTAGAACAACAGGACTTGGCTTCTATCTCCCTGTGCCTTTCTGATGACCTTTCACCTCAGTCTCTCACCTGTAAAATATGGGGACTATATTTGTTGTAATGCTGAAGAAAGCTTTACTGATGTCTCCAATAACTGTTATGAGACCACCAGCTCATCTCACACGCCCTGTGCGTTCCCAGCAGGAGTGATATCAGCCCCAAGGGGCCAAAAATGGATGCTTGTCCGGAGGAATGGGTTTACAAAATTTTAGATATTACAGTGGTTCACAAAATCTTACCCCATAGTGTTTAATCTCTTGTCAAGGACAATCTGAATTTAATTTTTCTTAGTGAAATGGTCATGAAACAAAGGTTGACAAGCACCATCCTTGCTTGATGGGTCTGTTACTGAGCCACATTCACACTAAGAGGAAAACGTGATCTAGTTCTCACATTGTGATTGATGAAAATGAAGAAATAGCTGACGTCCTTCTATAATATACTAGAGGCCCAATGCATGAAAATTCATGCAAGAGTAGGCCTTCCTTTCCCCAGCTGCAGGCACAGGCTTCCCTTGGGCACCCGGGACCCGGACTTCCCTCCTCTGGCTGCCGGTAGGCACCCGGGACTCAGGCTGCTTCCCTTCTCCGGCCACCCGCTGACACCCAGGACCCGGGCTGGCTTCCCTCTGGCCCCGGCTTCATCAGGAAGGATGTCTGGTCTAATTAGCATATTACCCTTTTATTATTATAGATAAGATGTACTTAGTGCTGTAATTTCATATCAAGCGCATGGGTTGAACCTGGCTTTTAGTATTTGTGTTAGATCTTTGAGAAATCCTTGGTTCTTCCATGTAACATTTCCATGAATTCTAAAAAGTCCTTAAACAAATGTTCCTCCTATGGCAGAGCATACCTTTTGCTTAAAACCTGAGGCTCCCCCTACCTAACAGTTCTGGAAGGGCAGGGGCCAGGCTGAGTGCTTTACTCCTTATGCTACCAATGCCTAACTCACCGTTTGGTTGCTGTGCAACATGACTGGATTATTAAAAATAGTGGGGTAGCCCTGGCCAGTGTTGCTCAGTGGTTAGAGTGTGGGCCTGCACACTAAAGGGTTGCAGGTTTGATTCCTGGTCAAGGGCACATACCTGGGTTGAGGGTTCACTCCCAGTTCCTCGGTCGGAATGTGTGCAGGAGGCAACCAGTCAATGTGTCTCCTCTCTCACATCAATGTTTCCTCTCTCTCCTCTCCCCTTCTTCCCTTCTTCCTTTCCCTGTGTCCCCCTCTCCCTTCCCCTTCCTTCCTTCTACTCTCTCTGAAAAGCAATGGAAAAAATATCCTCAGGTGAGGATTTTTAAAAAGGAAAAATATTGAGTAATGAAAGAACTGTAGCTTTAACTAGAGCTGGGACAAGGGTGAAGCAAGTGAGGTGTCTAGGGGTCTAGGGAATAAATTTAAGGAGAACTTGCCCAACCCTTATGTTTCAGGCCAAACGCTCCCCTAGTCCAGTTTCCAAACCCTGCCCTTTCCAAAGTTGATTTAGGCGATTCTCTGGAAGTGATATGGTCATAGGAGCACAGGAACAGGGAATTTAAAACAACTATTTCAACACCCCTCCATTCCACTTGTATAAGTGCATTTCTTTCTACTTGCACGTGATTCACATTGGCCCCAGAACCCTAAAAATGTGCCCTTCTGTCTTCTAGATCACTACGGACCTGAGGCAGCGGTGCACGGACAACCACACGGGGACATCTGCCTCAGCCCCCATGGCTGCGGGCATCATTGCACTGGCCCTGGAAGCCAAGTAAGCCTTTATCTCCGTTTGTTTCCACTGGCGACAACCCCTCATCTCACGGACAATCTACCTGCTCCCTAGTATAGAATCCCTAGCACAACCCAGAATATAATCTTCCCAATCCCAACCTGAAAACTTCAAAGATTAGGGCTTTAAAAAATTTCTTTCTCCTATATTAAGGAAAAAGGCACTTTTTTAATTTTTGAGTTTTTATATTCCCTAAAAAATCAAACTGTGTCATTACTGTATCAGGGAGTCATGTGCAAGCGTGCCAGTTGGCTCCAACACTCTTGCCTTGTCGAGGTTTTCATTCTAGTCTGGGAATGTTCCTGTGAGGCTCAGAGTGGGCAGGTCTGCCCACTTCTGGGCCCCTTCCCTGCAGAACAGCAAGGCAGCTCAGAGTCTATGACGACAGTACCATCACAGACTCATTCTCAGGGACAGAATATTTTAAGGTTACGGGACAGGAGCCCAGGAACAAGGACAAGCCACTTACCTTAAACCCTGTTTAATGTAGTAAAATTCTGTGACTAAAGAGCCCTTGGAAAGGTCCCCTGAGGTTATTTGCAATGCGGCCCATCTCTTCTTTCTCTAAGCACCAATACATCAATTTGTCTGAACTCTGAAAACCCAGTACAAATCCATACTCTCTTACTCTCCATTTTAAAATCCAAATGCCCAGAAAACTGAAAGGTTTTTTTTTGCAAAATTAACACCAAAACTCATTTAATTACAAAGTTTGCCCTGATTTGATTTGAGACTATTGGCAGTCCTTATTTATTGTGAAAATGCCTATATTTCACTACAGAAATATTAATGTATTTGATTATGAGGTGCTGGCTTAGACCCCATTGGAAGTTTGTATAATATATGCAAGAGATAAGCTATCTGGAAAAAAAGGGTTTGAATTTTAAATACATTTAGTGCAAGGACTTTAGAAAAAGGGTTGTGGGCCTGTACTCAGAGGCCCTCCTGACAAGAGAATCATAACAACAAGGAATTGAAGTAATGATATGAGTGGTTTTCCCAAAATGGCCTTGCATGCCTGTCCTAAGGAGAATGGAAGGATTCTTTCATCTAGTGTACCCTGATGTAGAACAATAGCAGGTGACAGGAAAAGAATACAAGAATCATAACATACTTAGGTATTATAGCAGAAAGGCACTTTTTATTCTTAACACAGAGGTGGCCTCACAACATTTCCTGCTGCCCCTTTGTAAGGCAAGGGCCTGTGGCAAGGAAGTTGGGCCTTTAATGTAATGCAGATGCAGTAAATGGCTGTCAGGTAACTCCTTGGATTGAGACAGGTATACCAACACAGGCTGTGGCTATGGTGATCTTATCTTAGTCCATTTGAGCTTCTATAACCAAATACCATAAACCGAGTAGCTTATAAGCCACATTTATTTCTCACAGTTCTGGAGGCTGGGAAGTTCAACATCAAGATGCCAGAGGGTGTCTGGTGAGAACCCACTTTCTAGATGAGCTCTCTGGGTTCTCGCTTGCCAAGGCTCTAATCCCATTCATGAGAGCCCCACCCTTATGGCCTGATTACCTCCCAAGGCCACACCTCCTAGGATCATCACATTGGATGTTAATTTTCAACATATGAATTGGGGGGGAGGGGAGAGGCACAGATATTGAGACCATAGCAGGTGTGGTATCATTTGACTCCCATGAATGTTTGTATTTCTTTCTTTTTGATGAGGTTAAATATTAAATCATTTCAATACACCATATCTTTTAAAGTGTTAAAAGTTTTGTTTTAGCAAGGAACTGGCACTAATCCTATGAAATTCTCATTTTACAACTTGTCCCTGGACTGTTCTCACAGCAGACGTCTCGATGAAGTATCTGTGTTTTTAATTTGGTGGCTGTAAACTGGAGTTTTGAAAAATATATCATCTTCATTCTGGAATTCTAGATTGTTTCTCTGGAATAGTTTTCTGTCCACAAAATATTGAAGGGGGAAAAAAAATCAGGAATTCTCCCTGCATTTCCCTTTCCCCCCCAAAAAAGAATATAATCTCAAACTTGGCAACCCAGTACCATAACTGTGGCTGAATGGTACTCAGTTCCTTGAGCTATTGCTACAGCACTTATATTTTTAGTGATTATTTTAACCACTCTTTCAGTTCAGATGAGAAGTCCTTACTCTATTCTTCAAACAGCCTGCAGTTGGATCAGGCCCTTTGGGGGCTGAGAACACACTGAGAGCCCGCGTCTGTTTTCTTTCCCTTGCATTCTGAGCATTTTTAAAGATTGATTTTTGCCAAAACTGTGATGGGTGGAAGAAAGGTCCCAAGATACAGTTTACCTGGAAAATCCACTGTATTTTAAGATTTTTAAAATAGCCTAGTTCGATTGTGGGGCCAAAGTACAGGGTAAATCATCTGATAAAATGAGAAACAATAAACCTTTCCTTGCAACTCCATTGTTTTGTGCTACAGGCCAGTCTTTGCCTGTAAGTGAAGCTGTACGTTAGGGGAAAGCGGTCGGAGAACTAAGAATGGGTCAGGCGTTGATGTTAACCGAGGATCATTGAGCAGTGGGCCTCCAGCGTGAGTAAAAAGGATCTGAAACTAGGAAACTGTAGTGAGGCTCTCAAATAGCAGAGTACAGAGATTATTGTTGTTCTAAGCCTAACCCTGGCAAAGAAGCCTTACCCATTCAGCCAGCCCCCGCCTCTGGCAGTCTCCTCTTACAAGAGGCTAGTACTTCTCAACAACACTTAACCTTGGTATTTTGAGCTTCAGCCTTTACTCTCACAAGTTGCATCTACAAGGTACTCCCTTGTAAGGAGAGCGGAGAGGAATCTATGGCTCAGGACACTGCCAGCTCTGCCGATAGGCGCCCTGCTCAGGTCCAGGAGTCAGTGAGTGAGGGTGAGGGTTCAGGTGAGGAGCTGCACGCAGGGGCTGCCAGTCCCTAGTGAACGCGTGTCCCAGCTGTCTCTGCACAAGGCCGAATGCACCATTAACCTAATCTCACTGGGTTACAGTATTTACTCGGGGGAGACTCCCAACCCTCGCCTCCTCCCCAGGTGCTTGCCTGCACCAGCCAATTGATTTGCCTGGATCATAAGATGGTGGATTCTACCTGGGATACATGGCAACCACTGACCTCTCTACCACTCTTTAAAAAAAAAAGTTTATTGATACTTAGAGAGAGAGAGAGAAAGGAAGAGGGAGAGAGAGAGAAGCATCGATGTGAGAGTGAAATATCAATCAGCAGCCTCCTGCACCCCCCCTACTGGGGATCGAGCCTGCACCCCAGGCGTGTGCCCTGACCAGATGAAGCCCAACCAACTGAGCCAATCCGGCCAGAGCCTCTCTGCCATTCTTCTAGCTCCCCTAAGGTCAGAGCTTTTCCAAAAAACCTTCTTAGGAAACTAGGAGAAAAGAAAACAAATACAAAACATAGAAACAGATAAGCTTGAAGTATCCAGATCTCTTATCTGAGCCCAACAAAAGTCGAGCCATGAATTACCTCTGCTGTGACAGCTCCTAGGACTCCCAGGCCATCCTTTTCCTACGGGGTATGTAAGGACATGTGTTGCAACAAACTCCACTGTTACACCCCCCGCCCCAGATACTTGGGTAAAAGTGTGCTACTCCCAAGACAGGAAGCTCGACAGCCGCCTCTGACAGTCTAAGCATGAACTTTGCCGCAGTTAGTCATTTAGGCAATTTCTTCCTGCTCCCAAAGCTGTTTCCCGGGTGCAGAGAGCTCTGAATCTTTTACCCTTCTCAAAATCATGAGCAGTTTCAAATAAGAGAAGATACTGTCATCTCCAAGGGGGAAACATTTTTTTTGTGTTGGGGTACCCTCGCCACATATGTATTGGTTCAGAAGTTTATAATATTTCAATTATTTGGATTTTGTGGACTTCGGGGTTGGTTTCTGGTTTTTCAGCTGAATGAATAGGGAGTATGTAATCAGGGATTATGAGGGAACTAATTACCATTTGGTAATATCTTTTTTAGTTGCGTAATTCAAAAAGTTCAAATAAAATGAGTGTCTGGGTGCAGTTTTTTTAAATGAAGGAAGTGGTGTAACATGACTAATAGTTTTAGATGAGCAACCTAGAAGAATGTCAAGTCCCATTTGTAAGTCGCCTTATGTCTCGAGGCCAGTATATATCACCGGTACTCTAGACCTGTGGAAAGAAATAAAATGTTGCTAGCAAATGATGTTTCATATGAAATGGTTTGTTAAGTAGAGTTGAAATAACTGATATGCAAAAATGTTCAGAATCATAAACTATGTTTTACCAAAAGTTTTCCTGATCTGAACCTGCAACTATTAGCAAAGAAAAGCTATTTTAGTAGAGTATTTTATATGTTAAATTATCAGCATTAGCTTGGGAAATTCAAAATATAAGTTCACCAAAGAAACTTTTTGGCCTAGAGTTGCCAGTAGTCTCTCATTGGAGAAGTGAAATATTAGCAAACATGAAATATTGCATAGTGAATGGTAAATAAAAGGGGTGAGTTGGGTAGAAACTTCTGAAGTTATTTAGGGCTTAGAAAGAAGGACTTGATATAAAGAATCTTCCGCAAATCCTTGTTTTTAAGTGACCCAAAAACCTTTTCCACAAATTTCGTATCTCAGCGGACACAGGGATACCTTCCCTTGAGAATGCCTAATATATCTTGATCTGAATTTAGGAAATATACAGATTGGGGTGGCAGCTGTTACTCTGTACTGGAAACATACCTGGTACCTGTTAAACATTAGCTGCCTCTGTTATGTTATGTAGTATGTACATACATGTGCTATTTCTGGGTAGGTTTATCTACTTTCTTCTTATTACCTATCTATTTTCTCCTATTTCAGTAGTCCTGTTACGACTGGTTTATAAAACATACCATAGAGTTATATGTAGAACATAGATGATAGAATATATGGAGAGTAAATATACTTCTGATAATTTAGAAAATTTCTATAACTGTATTATCGATGTTTTTTATGGATTATCTTTCAAATGAGGCTTAAACTCCTAGAGACTAAGGATTATACTTTACGGTATTTATTTAGGTGTATATAAAAATGTCTATTGCACATAAAAAAAATGTAAAGCATCATGCTAGGAGCAAAGTGACTTAGGTAAGGCACAGTGTAAATATTTGCAAAACATGTCCCTTACCTTCAAAGGATCATAGAATCTCCCTATAGAGGCAAATGTACGCTAATAAGTACATGTTAGTGTGCATTTCACATATACACAAATTATTTAAGAAAGCCAATGAAATAGTTTGGGGGAAAGGTGGTGGAGAGTGCAGGACTCGGGTGAAAATAGAAATAGCCTCCATAGCAACCCAAATTGGAATATTGGTACCATGATATTTTTATATCTTCCATGACACCTAAGCCCAATGTTTGAACGCAGTCAATTCTCTAGTCTGACCTTCTAATATTTTGTATAAGGAAAATGAATTTAACAAAATCACCGAATTTTATTTTATTATTAATTATTTTTACCTTTCCATTCCTCTAAGTCAGCAGTTCTCAACCTGTGGGTCACGACCCCTTTGGGGGTCGAACGACCCTTTCACAGGGGTCGCCTAAGACCATCGGAAAACAAATATATAATTACATATTGTTTTTGTGATTAATCACTATGCTTTAATTATGTTCAATTTGTAACAATGAAATTGGGGGGTCACCATAACATGAGGAACCGTATTAAAGGGTCGCGGCATTAGGAAGGTTGAGAACCACTGCTCTAAGTGATTAGTGATCTCCCCTCACTGTCTCAACTCATTTCTTTTCCTGTTTACTTACCATTCTCTGGAGCTGGGCTTCACCTGGGTAAAATAAAGACATGATGCTATTCCCTTCTTAGCTTCCAAGAGAAGTTCCTCAACCTTTGATCTTGAGTGAAAGGGATACTTCCAGACATGGAAAGGTCAAAGTGTGAAGACTTAAGACGTGTTGAGCCACAGGGTGATTCACACCATATGCTGTTGATTTCAAAACGCTGTCCCCAGATAATCTTTTCTTGGGAAATTAAGCTTACCATCTGCATTTCTTAAAAACCTAAAAAAAGCCCACCTACAGAAATTTGATGTGGTTCCTATTGATCAACCTTTTTATGTCTTTGCTTTGCATTTAATGTCTCTCTTATCTATGTCTATGTCCAGTGTGGGGAAATGCCAAAGATATTGGGGATAGAATTACTGTGAGAAGTTAATTCCTGGGACAGTTGAGAGCGAGTCTGGACTCCTTAACAAGCTGAGTTCAAGTCACTAATTGAAGGGCTTCAAAGTCCTGGAACTAACCATCCTGGAGGGAGGCCACATAAGAAGGACTTGGTAGACCTAAACATTTCTAAATATTGGGATTAGCATCATAGTCCTGATCTCCTGTAAACTGTTCTTATCTTCAATTTCAGTATAAAATGTTCCATTAAAATTTCTCCCAAGGGCTACATTCAGCTGTATGAAAAGTTGGCAGTGGGCAGGGAGCACAAATACATTTGATTTTAAGGTAAAATAGATTGTCACCACACCAGCTCTTTTCTTTTGGGAGAGTTTCATTTACTTCATCAGTACTTTTTTTTTTAAGTAGATGCACAAATAGTGAGAATACAGGCATAAATGCCCACATTGCATATAATTACAAAGGTAGAGAAGTTATCACACACTTGTTTCCTTTCACATACTCTTAGAGTTTCTTGTGTATTATAGTGTTCTGGGTTGGGCTTGGAATTTAGCTGAGATTTCTGGCATGAGTGGTTGGGGTCTATAGCTTGAGGAGAATTAAAATATAATCAGGGAGGAGATTTGTAAAGGTTTGTGAGGTAAAAACAGCACACATTTCCACCGGAGGCCAAGCGGACAGAGAAGGGATGTACTGTCCTGGAATATTCCCTATAGTGAAATAATTGTAACCAGACCCACAGAGCAGTTACCACGGGCCTTCTGCCAGGACTGTGCATGAAAATAGCTTTGTTATGTCTACATACACACAGACAATACACTGTGTCCTCTAACACTTTTCAAGTTCAAATTATTTGGAAGCCAATTTTCACTGGACTCAACTTTGTACTAATGGTTTAAAGCAATGCAGCTTCCAAAGGTATCCTGTATTACTGGAAAAGCCCTGGTCAACAGACTCATTCACCCTGTATTATCTTGACATTTAGCCAGTGTTTTCCATCTTCCTGAGATGATGAGACTGAGGACCTTGATGGATAGTTGAGTTGCCCAGGGACTAAACTGAGGACAGAAAAGTTATTATTAGGTCATTGTTATCTGCCTCTTTTTTGCTTAGCTGTATTTTTAAAAATAGATTCTTCACTGAAAATATTTTTCTCTCATTACTATGATAATAAAGGTTGTTTCTTAAAAAGAGTCGTTCTCTGTCTTGTTACAATCCCCAGAGCTTTTCCTTGCATAGCTGGTCAAATGGCATTTTCAAGTGTTTTATGTTATATGTTAGAAATGTCTCATGTTATAAATACCTAATATGTAATTTAACGTAAGACGTAATGCTTAAAAATTAGAGATGGAAAAGACCTTTACAATGTCCTCTGAGATATAATTAATTTCATGGCAATTATATCATTATCTATGATATGCTGCCCTCTCCGTACCACCTTAACTAGAATCCTATCTCACAGTATACAATACCTGGGAATTCAATAAACAATGATAGCACTCTGAGAAAATACAGAGTAGGAAGTTTCTCCCAGCTAAGTCCAGCAAAAAAAAAAAAAAAGGTGTGTAAGAAGGGATTTTGGAAGAAAACTTATAATGTCATCTCATTTTTCTCATCTCGGAAAGGCATATGAAGAGAATATGCATGTTGCTAACATAGACCTTAGACGGAATCATTCATTCATTCAACAGACATGTGTCAATGGTTAGTTCCATGCTACCCATTATGAATTGATTGGTGGATTGACAGATGTAGACCTTTCATCCTGTTCGGCGAGACAGCCTATAAAAAAGCAAATGGTCAGTACAAAGAAAAACATAAACAGAGTAGAGTAATGGGACTATTTTACATAGAGTGGTCAAGGAAAGACCTATTGGAGAAATTGACCTTTTAGCTGAGATCTGAAATGAGAGCAGGAACCAGCCTTGTAAGGAACTAGACTTCGAGTTCTAAGGAGAGGGAGGAGCAAGTTGGGAAGACAGTGTCATTGGAATAAGATGCCTGGATTTGAGAAATAGGAAGATATATATAACTAGTGTGAGTTGAGTGGTTGGAAAACTCCAGATCACATAGAGCATCCTAGTAAGTAAGCATGATAAAGATCTTTGGGGTCTTTTAAGGAGGGAGACAGGACTTGATTAAATTTTTAAAAGATCATTCCAGCATCTCCTAGGAGAAGTACTGATACGGGAGCAAGGCAGGTACACCTTTTGGGAAGCCAGTTCAGAAGAGGTTTGGGTAGCCTGGTCAAGGTGATGGTAATTGGGACAGAGGGAAGTGGATTGATATTATAGATATAGATATAGATATAGATATATCAAACAGGGAAGGAATAAGCTAGTATATCTTAGGGGAAAGGAAAAAGCTCAGGGCTGAGTTCTAATTTCTTAGCTCAGATCTTGGGTAGATTGTACACCATTTGCTGACATAGATAACCTTTGTTCTTCTCATGGGATTCTGAGAATTGAAAGAGGCATAAATACTCAATGGGACAAGACCCCTGGGCCTACAAGACCTGTAGCAAATTTCTCCTACGATGATTGCCTGTGCTTTGGTTGTGCTGCCCCAGTGGTTTATGTAACTAATCTTTAGAAAATGTTTTTCACTGAGATCATGATTGCTATAAATGACTGAAGCAGTTTACATTAAAAAAATAGAGAGAAAGAAAGTAATAAAGAATATGGATTTATTTGCATTATAAATTGCTCATGTACTGCCATGTCCTTTAAATAGGGTGTTAATAGCAAATTAATCTTTATGCAGTTACCCCATAAGATTACTAGAATATCTGCTTATTATTAGCGAGTTTACAAGAAGTGTGTAAAACTTAGTCTCTTGAGGGTTTCTGGATTTTATTTATTGCCAGGAAAGTTTTGTTCTTGATAGTGTCTATGGTAACACCCCAAATACTATCAAATATAATTTTCCTTGCTAGGAATAAGAAAGCTGACTTTTTTCAAGGTCCATTGTAGTTTCACACCATAGTCTGCCACTTAATCACTTTAATCAAAGCATATTTCAGTACATTTCTGCAAAAGGACTTATATGGCTTCATCAACTTTAGCTAACTTTGTATTTTGAAGATTCTCAGGTATATTCCTAAGCTCTGTATTGAAACTCAGTTGAAAATTCAAACCTAGTTTTATAACAAGTGATCTTGGGCTGAGTTTGGAGTCAGTCTTGCCGCTGCCCACATTGTCTTGACCTGTAATTTTTTTACTTCTAGGGCATTTTTATGCAATTTGTTCAGAAGAACGTAATTGTTCCTAGTTCCATTAGAATGTAGTTTTTGTTTTCAGCTGATTCCAGCATTCTTCTATTTCTCTCTTTTTAACAATTTTGAATCACAATATATTTTTCCATCAGTATGAGAGAAAAGGGAATAAGAGAAATACAAATGACAGAATGAAAAGCCTATCGTTTCACTAGCATATAAGATTTATTCAACCTGACATTCACAGTCGATTGTGGCATTTGATGTGTCAAACGCTCCAAGCAACAAATTCGTAGTGAAATAAACTAATACCTGGAATAGAACAGGCAACACAAAAAGACATTCTGTGGCTAAATGATTGGGTTCTTTCTTACCATCTTGGATTAAGTTTTCATTTCTCTGTTCATGATGCTTCTGAATTTTATTATGATGAAGTACACTTTTATATTCTTTGCATATGTGTGACTAAGAGAAAGTAAACTTTTATATCATTTGCATATTGCAGAAAGACAATACACCTATGAAGCCTGGTAGTATAATGCTAACCAGTAAAGATCATAGCACATGGCTGTAGCGTTCAGTGTATGAGACAAAAAGATTCTTCTTGCCATTGGCCCCAAACTGAGTGTGGGAATAGTGCTTAATGGTGCAACTGGTAAAGTAGAAAATGAAATGATGAAATGAACCAAACAGTAGTCAGCTTTCGTTGCATGCTTACTCTATGCCAAATACTGAGCCGAAGGCTTTCATCTGTAATCTCATTTAACCTCAAAGCAGTACCATACAGTAGTCATTATTACCATATTTCAGATATGGAGAGTGAGGCTTAGGAACCTGCACAGGTAGTAAATTGCAAATCTGGAAGGTGAACTAAGGCAATGTGATGCCAGAGCCCACGATCACACTGCACCACCTTTCTCTCCTAAGAGCTGTAGAAAGTCATGGTTAATTACAACTGGGTGCTATGAAGTAGCAGGCCTATGAGGATGGAGAAGGGTGCCAAAACATTGAACAGGGATGGTTTAGGAAAATTTGGCAAAAGGAGAGTGATTTGATCTATATTTTGAAGATTCTTTTTTCCACTTCTGTTGCGTATGAGTCATACAGAATATTGTTTAAAAGTGCAGATTTCAAAGCCCTCAAGATATTTGAGGATTTAATTGCAATGGCCCATAGATCACAATTAGGAACCCCCTCAGTCTGTAAACTGTCTTGAGAGTGAGTATGAATAGCCCCAGCATCGAGAACAAAGGCACATAGTAAGCAAATATTTGTATAATGAATGAATGAATGAAGAGAAGCAACTCTCCATTTGGTTATTCTAAAGCAGGGGTCCTCAAACTACGGCCCGCGGGCCACATGCAAATACAAATATTGTATTTGTTCCAGTTTTGTTTTTTTACTTCAAAATAAGATATGTGCAGTGTGTATAGGAATTTGTTCATAGTTTTTTTTTTAAACTATAGTCTGGCCCTCCAACGGTCTGAGGGACAGTGAACTGGCCCCCTGTTTAAAAAGTTTGAGGACCCCTGTTCTAAAGTATGGATAGATAGCTATTCAGGTAGTTTGAAGTTAGTGGGGTAAAATACTAGCAAGGTCAGACTTAACTCTAAATGCTGATTGATTCATTCAAGAAATACTTATTAAGTCATACTTGTTACCATCATTTCTTTATTTTGAAATAGACTTTTTCACATCTCTGAAATTGCTAATACATCTTATAGCCACAGTTGAAATCTTTAGCATTGTGGTGCGGATGTAATTCAGTGTGTCTCTGGCACTGTGCTTAGATTAGAATGCATCTATGAGCAAAGCATGCTTGTTCCATGCCAGAGCTGCCAGGAGTGGTAGCACAGGTTGAACACAAATGTATGTATACTTTGCGCCTAGCCCCAATAAAGCATATACTCCAGGTCTGGGAGACATAGATTAACGATAATTACACCTGAAGTTAGAGGTGTTATGAAAGAAAGCAAAGGATGATAATTATAATAGAAAGTGAGGGTGAGATAAGGGCAGTAAAGGGTGAATAATGACAAGGAAAGTATAAGGCTGTCATTAATGAAATTATAGCATTTTTGCTGAAATTGGAGTCATACATAAGTGATCCAACGTATAGTTGGTTTTTGTGAGTCTTTACTGAGTTATTGTTTGATCACAACATAACCAAGTTTCATCTTTTTTCATCCAATAAGTTCTTGCAATCATGGCCAAGTCTTAGGGAATAGAAGGCCAAATGAAAGGATGAAAGCCTGAATGATCCGTAATTTTTCTTTTTATTTCTACAACAAATTTAGGAGCATGCCCGTATATGATTGAAAATTGGTGGGGTATCACTTCAAAATGAAAATTGCTCATCCTGTCAGAAAGAATACAATAAAATTTTTATTCTTCTATCTTCAGTGGGTACTCTAGTTTATCTGAAAAAACTCAGTACACAACCAAAGAATGTTGGAAGGAGGAAAGAAAATTGAGTGAAATTTAAGATAGGCTCTTAGAAGAGTCTGCCTGTTATTTCACTATTGGAAACTTTTACAACCGACTTGAAAGGCTATTGTAGAGAGCTTCCTGGAGAGAGCGAGCATGATATGGGAGTGATCACATTAGTCATGCTGAATTCTTATGCATTGCTCTGAATTTAGGTGCCATTGGAATGGACATCTAATAGCCTCATTTTCCATGGCAGATGTATTCAATTTTATAATTTTCATTGTGCTAAAACTCTCAGTTACATGTGATTACTTTACCTGGAATATAAAATAATTGTTTTCAGTTTGTCTGAGAAATCACAACACTGGAAGGTTGCCCAGGGACCATCTGGTCTATAGAAATGTTATTGAGTGAGTGTGTTCAAGGATCGCCAGGCAAAGAATAATAATGGTAATGTAATGTAGGTTATTTTAAAAATGAAAGTTTTTTTTTAATTTTAAAGCAACTTCTTTGAAAATCGTGTGTTATTTTGGTATAAAAATTTCTGAATTGTATAAAACAATGCTATTCTTATTTGCCCAAATTAAACGTTACCAATCTTCCATTGATTTCTTTTTAATTTAAATTATTTATTGTTTAAAGTATTACATATGTCTCTTTTTCCCCCCAATGACCTCTCCCAAGCCGTTCCCATCCCCCAGCACATGTCCTCACCCCCCTACTGTCTGTGTTCATGGGCATGCTTACCAGTATATGCATGCATACAAGTCCTTTGGTTGATCTCTTACCACCCCCCAACCCCACCCCCACCTTCCCTCTGAGGTTGGACAGTCTGTTCGATGCTTCTATGTCTCTGGATCTATTTTTGTTCATCAGTTTATGTTGTTCATTATATTCCACACATAAGTGAGATCATGTGATATTTATCTTTCTCTGACTGTCTTATTTCGCTTAGCATAATGCTCTCCAGGTCCATCCATGCTGTTGCAAATGGTAAGAGTAAATTTAAAAAGAATGTGCTAATCTTTGAAATTCAGAAGTTTAAGATTGTTTTTTTATCCTAGTGGTGCTTGCAAACAACCCACTAATTCCATTTGCCCCTAACTTCTTGGAAGCAAACACATACTTAATACTGGGATATCCTGGGAAGAGCAATCTCCTAACCAACAATATTGTTAGCAATAGAACCATTTTTTTAAATATATATTTTTATTGATTTCAGAGAGGGAGGGAGGGAGGGAGGGAGAGAGAGAGAGAGAGAGAGAGAGAGAGAGAAACATCAATGATTAGAGGGAATCATTGATCAGCTGCCTCCCACATGACCCACACTGGGGATTGAGCCCACAACCCAGGCATGTGTCCCCAACCTAAATCAAACCCGGGGCCCCCAGTCTGCAGGCCGATGCCCCATCCACTGAGCCAAACCAGCCAGGGTGCAATAGAACCATTTTTAAAATTAGGCTATTATCATACTCTTAGCATACTCTTTGTAGAAAGGAATATAGACCACACAGAAATGTATAAACAAAAATCAAAAGCCTCCCTACACAGTCAACTTTCGGCGGCTGTTTTATGCTTGAATAGTGCAGTAACTCTTAATACTATGATGCCTGTTCCAAATATTTTTAACAAATGTAATGTCTTTGTTGCAAAATATTTTCTGTTTTATTATCTTCAATCTGCATGTTGCTTTTCCTTCAGATCCTGTTGTTCCTTTTGTCATCACTCCCCCATTAATTTTTATCATCCCTTTTAACCAGAAAATGCTTTATCCAACCTGCGACAAGGAAGATTAGATTAAAGGTTTCAGTTCTTTGTGGATATGGTCTTTGTTCAGTAGTTGGAATTTGGGTGTTAAGAAATTCCTGAATTGTAAGAACTAATATTCAAACTGAGCCTCAGAATTTGCTTCAAAGTTATTTAAAAGGGTATGAATCCTCTACAAATCACCTACTAATCATTTTATGTTGTTAATATTTTTCTTAGTATATAAATACTCACTATATATATTTTTTTAAATATATTTTATTGATTTTTTACAGAGAGGAAGGGAGAGAGATAGAGAGTTAGAAACATCGATGAGAGAGAAACATCGATCAGCTGCCTCCTGCACATCTCCTACTGGGGATGTGCCCGCAACCCAGGTACATGCCCTTGACCGGAATCGAACCTGGGACCTTTCAGTCCGCAGGTCGACGCTCTATCCACTGAGCCAAACCGGTTTCGGCTAAATACTCACTATATTATCCCTTGGTCATAGTTATTGAAAATATTTTATCAGTTTGTCATTTGCTTTCAAGTTTCCTTCATACTATTTTGACATAGAGAACATTTTTATTTTTTTTCCTTCTTTTTCTTTTTCAAATTTATCTTCATTGTTGACAGTATTACAGATGTCCTCCTTTTTTTCCCCAATGACTCCCTCCACCTTGCACCCACCCTTGCCAGGTATTCACCACATATAAAATCCCCAGTTGTGTCCACAGCAGCCTCATGGCACACAGTTCCTTTCAAGGTGCACAAATTCATGCACTGGGCCGCTATTATGCATATAAGTTCCCCAGTTCATCACTTCCCACCCACTACCCCACGCCTGCCTTCCCTCTGAAACTTGTCAGTCTGTTCCATGCTTCTTTGTCTCTGGATCTATTTTGTTCATCTGTTTATTTTGTTCATTAGACTCCACATATAAGTGAGATCATGTGATACTATCTTTCTCTGACTGGCTTATTTCACTTATCATAGTACTCTCCATGTCCCTCCATACTGTCTCAAAGGGTAAGAGATCCTTCTATTTTACAGCTGCATAGTATTCCATGGTGTAAATGTATCACACTTTTATTTGTAATTGTTATTTAGTCAAATATATTTGCCCTTTATAAATTCTTCAATTGGTCATACCTCATCTTTTGGTACCTCCTGGAGAACTTTATGTATGCTAATGAAAATTATGTGACCCTTTGTAATACTTATTATAATATTTTTTTTAAAAAGAATAATAAAAAAAAAGAAAAAAAGAAAATTATGTGTGCTTTCTCCCTAAAACTAGCCCATATTTTGCTGTACCAATGAGTAATCAATGAACCCCATGGGAGATTAAGAATTTAGAACCCTTAGGTTAGAGAATCCTTTTCTGTCTCAAATGTATTAATTACCAACTAATATTTTCATTTAGTGTTTTCTCCTTTCATTCTCCAATGTTAATGTCTAACCAACTAGAATTTATTTTGGTGTTGAGTTTGGGGATCTAAATTGAATTTTCATGGGGGTCCCATTTGCCCATTGTCATTTGTTAAGTAACTTCCTCCAAAAACAGTTTGTTTGCATTCTTTTAGTTGTTGCATTTATAAAGGTCTGTTTTAGAGTTTTCAGTACTATTATTCTGTCAATTCTTTTGACATTACAGTACCACTCCACTTTCTAAACATTTTTTTAAAAACATTCTTGCCGGTTCATTTTTCCAGATAAAATTTAGAAACATTTGCCATGTTCCAAAAACAACCCCAGGGACAATTTATGGCACTTGTATGAATCTTGGCTTCTTTATAACAGTTGGTTTTCTTTCAAAAAAATAGGACTCTGGCCTAATAAATTTTGAGGCATGTCTTTAGTTCTTTCTATACTTTTTGGTTTAGATTTTTTTTGGAATAGTAAGTATCTGTTTGTTTTACTATTACCATCATGCCTTTAACTGGTTATTGCCTATTTATACCAGAGCCATTGTTTTTGTATGTTTTTCTTATCTCTAGCCACTTTAATTTACATTATGCTATATAACTCATTGCCTTGTTTTTTAGAATATATACGTGGTACCTGATGATGGTAACACTTATCTCTGTTAGTTGAGTATTTTTCATGTTTGTTCTTACTGGAACATGGTACAAATTGGTCATTATAAGTTCAGGTTTTGGAGTCAGGTGGACTTCAGTTTCAACCCTGCCTCCATATCATTGCTGCCTGGGTAGCCTTGGACAAATGAAAATTATGTTTCTTAATCTTTTTGAGCTTCAGTTCTTCATCTGAAATTTGAGGTAACAATCTAAAATCACCAGATTGTTGCTAGGATTAAATTACTTTGGACGTATGGAATGTATTAAAAATTAGAAATAAAATATTATTTCTGTTATATTAGCCAAAACTGTTAAATATCAAGAATGAAAATAAGCTTTCATGTCTAGGTCCTGATTTTCTCAGGATTATTTTTTTAAAACTTTTGTTTCACTTTTTAATTGATGTTTGCTTCTCTATATTGAAACTATGAAGCATTTTTGTTTTTGTTTTAAAGGCTTGTTAGTAATGTGTTCTGGGTATTTTCTCAGTATCTGTTGAAGTTAATAAATAGTTTCTCATAATAAAGTTGTTGATATAATTTATTAGAATAATAGATTTCTTAGTCTCTGCTTATATTCATGAATCAAATTTATTTCTCTAATATGCTATTGGTTTATTTATGCCTTTGTGCTTATTTTTCTGAGTAAGATTTTTAGTTTTTTGTTTTTTTTTATGAATATAGTGTGTATGTGTGTGTGTGTGTCCATTCTATATTATTGTTATAGCATCTACCTAACGCTGATTGTGTATTTATGGCAGATAAACAGCATCTTTTAAATTTTCTTTATGGTTCATTTCACTTATTCCTCATGTATAAGGTAGCACAGATAGTAAACAAAGAGTTAGGCTTCCTCACTCTGATTTGACCTTGAAATTGGCATCTATCGCTGCCAATTTTTGGTATCAAGTGATGTTAAATTCACAAAATAAATTGTGAAATTTTGCACTTTCTTTTTTCTCTGGAGACACTTAGGATCACTTTCCTTGTAAGTTTGAAGAAAACCATCTGGCCCTCAAGCCTTTTTAAGGGGTACTACTTTGGTAAATTTTTCAGTTTCAAATTTTTCATTTATATTCTCCAGAACCATGTCCATTTCATAAGGTTTTTCCATTTATTGGCCAATTATTATATAAAGTTATATATTTCTATAACATAACTACATTTAATACAATTGTTAGATATAGTTATATAGATTAGATATAAATTTTCTATAACTATAAAAATCCCTTGTATTGGTTTTTATGGCTTCCTTCAATATTTAGAATGTATCTTATTGGTGTTCTTTTCACTTTATTAGATGTTTGTTTGTTTCAAAAGACCAGTTCTTGAATTTGTTGATTAGTAATGCTTTTTTTTTCATTTGTCCTGTTTTAAATCTCATTAATATCTTTCCTATTTTCCTTAAGATAACTCTTTGTCCTTTTGTAAATCTTGTTGGTTGAATCATGGTTCATTTATTTTTCCTTTTACAGTAATACAATTTTTTTAAAGATGTTTATTTACCTCTGAACACTTTTGGCTGTGATTATTTTCTAATGATGTTTTGGCTTCCTCTTGGTTGAATGACAATTGTTTAAAATTTAAGTTTTTAACAAACTTTATTGAGGTTTGTTATTGACTTTTATTTTTCCACCACATTGTGGTCAGATAATAAGGTTCGATCATCAACCACACTGGTGGTTTGTGAGGTGTTGTTTTTAATTAGGGCAGTTGATGAGATTTCCTTTTGGCACAATATGTAGTCACCTTTTCTTTCAAAACTCTTGAGTTGAGCCATGAATTCTTTTTCTTTTCAATATTCCTCTTTGTAGGGCATATAATATTATTAAATTATATCTATTATCTAAACAAATCCTCTGTATTCTTTCTCCTGAAATAAATGGATTAAACTACTTGAAAACTAGTGTGGTTCCATCAGTTACTTCTTTTTTTCTTAGAGTCCTTGATCTACTCATTTTGATGCAGAAATGACATGCAGTTAGATACTTATTATAGACAGCATCTTATCTTTCACCTAAATTATACTTCTTTGTCCCTTACAGGTTTGTTTGTTTTTTTGTCTCAAATGTTTTAATGTTTGCAACTGATTTTGCCACGCATACATTTTTGTTGTGTTGTGGGAAAGTCTATGTACACTTTAATTTTTAGTTTATATATTTCATGTTTTTAGGTTAAAAGTTTATTTTTAAATAATTTTGATAACTTTAAAAATGTTCACTTTTTTACATAAAAGCTGATATCTACAAACAAATATATTTTATAATAAGGAAGTTATCCCCTTCACTCCTCACTATGTAAACTTGGTTTACATTTACTTCCCACTTCTATTTATACTTATTTCTCCATCTTTCATGCTATAATCAGGATTTATGCAACAGACTACTTTAGTTAATTTATTTCTTACCATTCTTTCAATTATTAAATCTTAACTCTGTGCTTAATCTATCTTAGGATCATCAGTAGCTTGTTCGTAGCAACTGCACATTCTAGGGTCTTTAATTTTGACTTATTTATTCGTCTGCTGGAATGGGTCTTTAAATTATTTGTGTGTTTTACTGTGGCTTGCAGAGTGTGTGTTTGTAGAGAGGTGGATTCATATACTTTCTCAGTCCTGCAGATGTATGTCTTCTGCGTTTACTCATGAAGGACAAGGAGCTTAGTATAAAATTCTTGAGTTTGATTCCTTCCAATAGCTTAACTGTTCTTTTCATTGTCTGCTGAAATTAGCTTTGCAGAGAAAATCTTAGGACAGAAATCCTGTTTTGTTTTCATGCTGAAAAGCAGTTCTTAGGATATTTTTTATTTTTATTTGTAATGGAAATATATGTATTTAAGGATGAGTCCAAGGGGTACTAGTCTTAATATTTCCAGAAACATATTGAGTCCTTTCAGCCTATCTGGAATTACTAGCAAAATCTACCATGAGACTTCAGAGCTTGGGCCCTGGAGTCTGAGAGACCTAGCTTCAAAGCCCGTTCTGGTTCTCACTGTTTTGGCCTTGGAAAAGATATTTAACCTTCCCAATCTTTAGTTTCTATATCTATAAAATGTAAATAATAATGCTGTCTACCTCATGGGATTTTGTGTGTGCATTAAGTGAAGTAATGTACTATGGAGAGCACCTAGTGAGTAAACAGTAAATGGTAGTCCTCAGAGGAAGACAAAGCTATTGTCCTAAAATGGGCTTCTGTTTCTTTTCTCCAAATCTATCGTCTTGTCTTTCTTTGCCATCTCTTAATTATTTTCCTAAAAACATGTTCTGGAAGTTCTCATTATCTTCCACACCATTAACTCAATTTTCCACAATATCAATTCCACAATATCCATACCCGTATCAGTTTACTTTCTCCAATGCAAACGTTGCTTTTGCTAATACCACCCTACAGTCCTTGTAATCTTCCTTTCTCTCGGCTTCCAGTTTCCCATCTCAGCTTGCTTTATTTATTGACTTACTGCTTTTCTCTGCATTCTTCTTTCCATAGGCTCTACAGTATTGTTGTTTTTCTTCTCTGCTGTCCTCTCTTTTTCTTTCTCTTGCCTTTTTTCTCCTGTCCTTTGTACTCTCCTTTTATGTGTTTTCCCTTTTCTTCCTTTCTTTCTTCCTTTGTCTCCAATTTTGGCTTTTTTATTCTTTTCAATTATTCATTCTCAATGAGAAACTCTGGCATCATACACTGTGTGGTGCTGTCCCTGCTCTACTCAGCATCCAAGCACAGATCTACGCACCTCTGCCGTTGGAGGGGGTGGGATGATGGGCAAAACCCCCAGTCAATTTGGAGATCCTGGCAGACATCCCTCCACAATGAATCTGCTGGGTGAGGATGGTATCACTTCCTATCCTACTATCAAAGCTGGAGGTTTGTGGGCCGGTTCATAAAGCTCTGCTAACCTGACTTCCCTCTGCGGCCCCTCTAGTACAAGACGGTGGCGGTGGTCAGAGCTAGGGCTGCGCAGTCAGACTGCCCGTGGCTAGTTCCAGCTCTTGCTAGTCATGTGACCCTGAGTGGCATCATTAAACTTTCTGTGCTTTGGTGGTCCTTATATTGGTAATGAAAGTAATAATAGTACCTCACAAAATTGTCATGAGAAATTAATGAAATAATGAATATAGAGCACTTCAACACAGTATGCCTGGTACACTCAATAAATACTATCTAATACTCCGTACTTTTGGAGATACATCTTTGAGGAATTACATTCAGTAGCAAGAAGGTGTGGCTGGTACAACAAGAAATCCCCAAATCAAGGTGTTGGTTCAGAAGCTCCAGGCTATCGATGCCAGCGTCTATGACATTCTCTTCATCTTTTCTTGATGGCTGCTGCAGCTCCAGCCCTCATAGCCACCTTCAGGTAACAGGAAGAAGGAAAGTATGAAGGAGGGTTAGGCAGTCCTTAAAGCAGGAACACAGAGGCTTTCTCAGAAATGCCCAGAAGAGTTCCACTTGCGTTTTATTGGTCAGAACTCTGTCTCCTGTGCATCCAATCACTCACTATCAGGGTGTTTGGGAAAACATGATTTTGGCATCTCAACGTTCAGAGTAGGAGAGACAATGAAAAAGAACACTGGAATTTGCCCCTTATTTCCCGCCATACTTTCTGGAGTTGAGACTCTGAAAACAGGGATGGGAGAGATACCAGAATTAATGTGTGGGCTGCCTTGAAAATATAAAAGGGAGACTTGTCCCAGTAGAGAACTATGTGCCTGCTTTTTTTAGCGAATGAATATCTTGGGTCTTTAATTCAGGACACAGGGAAACAGAGCTGAGGTGGATTTTTTTGGGGGGGAGGTTGTTAATCCTCCCCCCCTTCTTTCCTTGAAGTGACAAGTCAGCTTTGTTTTCTTAATATAAAAATGTCGCAGTTAAAAATTATGTTCTCATTCCAGTCACATCAGCCATATTTTTGTCATTGTTTTCTGTTAATCTTAGTCAATCTTTTCCTCTGCATGTGTGTGAATGTGTGTGTGTGTGTCTACGTACAGCCTGTAATTTAAAAAAATATATTTTTGTTACTATTGATGTCTAATTAGAAAGACTATTCATAGTTGACATAATAAACCAGGAGTTTCTAAATAGAATAACATTTACTTAAAATTCTAGAATCCAAAATGCCTAGTGATTTTCATTTAAAAGTTTAAAATTAAAGCAGAACATTGAAAATCCTTGTTTAAAAATATGCTTTGATAAGTGTGTAGAAAAGCATTATTTTAATTCTTTGTATCAACTATTAAAAAAAGGAAAACGTTGTGATTTAGAATAATAGTAATAACAGACATACAGCCAAGGCTTCAACTCTGCGAATCCCTGAACTGTGTAGAAGTTTCAAAAACATTTCCGTCGGGCAGTTCAGTGATGTGAATAATTATGCACGAAGTCCTCATTGTAATATGTGGTGCCATAAAGCACTCCGCTATCAAACCAAAGACCATCTCTCCCTCTCCATCCTCTACCTCACATCAGAGACGGCCATCAAGTGGGAGGCTCTGCCACAAGCAGGGGACTTGTTGCAATGGGTACAAACAGTTTCTTCCTCAGCCAGTCAGCTTCCCACCTACGCCACTGGCTTGTTAACACCTATCTTTCTGACAGATCTTAGCAGCATTATTATTTCACTAAACAAACCTATACCAAGGTGTTGAAAATGCTATTTTGTTCGTGTGTTACAGAAGCTAAAAAAAAACATACTGTTAAAGTTTAGGAGCATAGAAAAAAGCTTAATTAAGTAAGGATTCGTCAAAGGCTAGTGTAAATTCAGAAATGGTCCTTCCAATTCTGAGATGAAAAGTTATTCATTTCGGTAAGTCATAATGACTGTTGTCTTTGGGAGCCTATGTGTGCCTGGCACTTTATTACCTGAAATTCTCGCAACCACTTTATAGGGTGTCTCCACATCTCAGTTGAGAAAACTGAGTCCCAGGGAGATCCAGTAAGTTGCCCAGGGTTACAGGACTAGGTGGTAGCAGGTCCTGATTTAACTCGTCTTCCTGACTCTCATGCATAATTACACCATTCTCATGTGAGTAGAGACTCCATTTATTATTATTTTGAGAACAGATTTAAATGAGAAATAGAAATAATGGGAGTGACAGTGTCTTCTTATAGACCCAGGTCAGTTAGTTTAAAATTGCATATTTCTTCATGCCAAGTGCTGGACAGTCTACAACAACAAAACAGAAACAAAAAAGCAAAAGGGTCCTTTGTAGGTGTCCAGTGATACCCATACAAGTCACATTTCTAAACCTGGAGGTATTGTTACCTGTGTTTTCTGTTACTACAGCCCCACTTTAGTCCTGGAACTTCTGGATTAATACAGAACCCAGAACAAAACAAATGCACTCCCATTAGCAATATCTACTCCTGCTCACACTGGGAATGACAGTCCTTTCCGGGTCTTCATTAACCAACAAGAGAAGATTGGTTCCCTCTGTGGGATGGTCCACATGTCATTCTTGAATCATCATTGGCATGCACTGGCTACAGCCAGAATAATGCTCTTATCAATCTCAGCATGCTTTAAACGCTTTCTGCCTCATCTGTGTTCAGCTCACCACCAATTCTTTTTCCATAAATAGTGACTTATTTAGCGTCTCTACAATGATATCATTTTTCTGGCTACTTGTTCCCACTTCTATTTTACACAGTCTTAAGAAACATAAAAGGAGACTGGTTTTGTCTTAGATATTTTGTTGAACACTTAGTAAGTGGGATATTTGGATGACCGCTGATTGGTCATGCAATTTCCCCACAGGTCTGGTCCACGCAATTGCCCATCATTGCATTAGGCAGAATCACTCTTGTATTTAAAGCAGATTGTCCTGTTTAGGAAACAGTTTCAGTATCAGGAATTGCTGTCATTCCGTTTGTTGTTGATAAATTCATTTTCTGTACTAAGATGTAATTGTGTTGTCCTTTTTCTCAATTGCCCCTTACATGCTTATGTTTATAAAACCATTGGTGGGGAGGGGGTGGTGAGGGGAAGGTTAGTTTTTGTTTTTGTGGGGGTTTTGGTTTTTTTGTGTGTGTGTGTGTATGTGTGTGTGTGTGTGTTTTCTTTTTGGTTAATGCAGGTGAGTCAGTCACTCAAGATTCAGTATTGGTCCTTGTTTTTAAGGGCCACCAAGTACAGTTTTATTTCCAGCACTCACACATGTACAGAATTGTCTGGGGAAACTCTTAGGGAGTGAATTTTTTTTAATTTAAATGTTAGCAGTGATACTTAGAAACCCAACAAAAAGAGCTAGATAGAATATCTCTTTTAGGATAGACCTAGTTCTTCTAAACCCACTGATGGGCCCATGAAATACTGTGAACTGCTCAGAGCAAAAATGTAATGAAAACAGGTAGTGTGAGAGTCCTCAATTACCCTGTTTTTGCAGCTGGAACCTAGAAGGGCTTTGGGATGAGGTTCCGTTGAGGTTCCCTGACCAGGCTGTAAACCACATCAAACTGTGAGCTTGTCAGGCAAGGTGACAAGGTCACAACAGTACTATTAGGAAATAATGGAATAATGGTATGACATGGTATAAGAATCAAATATTATATTTTTAAAATAAGATGATTTTCCTCACTTTATATCTGTCTGTTTACCCTTGATGGAGTGTGCTCATATTGGGCTTTTGGAACCTTAAAGTGAAATTAAGACTCAAGAATCTCCTGAATTCTGTGGTAAAAATTAGACAAGTGAGTAGAGAGAGAGACATTGTGGGTACAAAAAGTGTGTGGCCATGGGAACATGATATACCACACTTAGCTTCCTGATCCAGTTGTCAAAGACCCATCTGACAAACCACGGTGTGTATGTCAGTTTCACCTGTGTGGGTCCATCTGGAGATGGTGTTAAATAGTGACTGATAGCATATGCTCTGGGGCCAAGTATAGCTCGTTTGAATTATAGCGCTACCACTTACTACCTGTACCTACTTGAATTACTGTGTGTAGCTCAAAGCCTCGGTTTTGTCATCTATGAAATGGGAATAAAAGTTTACTTATATGATACAATTTTTTCAAATTATACTATAGTAATGCACGGACCCACATGCAGTACCTGGACCTGACCAAGTGCTTACTAAACGTTGGTTATTATTACAAGGTCCTTAAAGGATGCAAAACTTCCTAACAGGATAAGATTACATAGACAAGACTCCCCATAAAATTATGTGTGTTTTATTGCCTTGAAGGTCACATGTACAGGCAGTTATAAATGTTACCCTTTTTGTGTATATTATCATTCACGGGTAATTTGCAGTAAGTCCAAGAAGAAACATGAGAGACGTGTGGCATTACTGCTTGTGACTTATTATGAGACAGTGGTTACCAGACTCAGGGCTGAGAGAAACTTGTTCTTTTTCTCCATGTTGGTTAGACTTGTAGCCTCTAGATCATTGCTGGCCCCAAAGCTCTTGGTGCTCAGTCTTCCTGTTCTTGGAGGTGCAAGGGGTCTTGGTTTTTAGAAGCCAGTGAAGCATGGGCCCAGGGCTAGGGGGTCCTACACTACTACTGTGAACTGCACACTTCCTGGCACTTCTCTGCTTTCACTCTGTTTGTGGTTTACCAGATGTCTGATAGTTGGACTTCTTTGCCTCTACATGATCCCTGTGAGCATAACTATGCATGGGTTATAAAACACGAATCAGACTTCTCCACCAATAAAAGTTCTCTCAGGATAGCAGATTCCCTGATGGCCTTTGCCTGGGCTGGTTACCCTTCCACAGGTAGAGAAACCACTGATTCCAAATCCACTGGTTTTCCATATTATCTTCCTCACTTTATTTTGGTGAAATCCAGGAAATTTTGAAATTAAATCATTTCTGAAGTTGTATGGTCTCCGCAGAAATTAAATCATTTCTGAGTAGGATTTTCTAAATGCCTGCTTCGTTCCCTGTGTAGTTCCAATTTCCTGAAGCTAATTTCTTCCCTCTAATTGTAAGCACTTCGAGAAGAACTAGCTTTTGCAACTCAGCATGAGAGCAAGTAACTCATTTCTTCAGGCTGAGTTGAATGCCGAAGGCTTCCCGAGTCTGCCTGAATACAACTGCTTACGGTACAAAACACAGTTTCCCTGTCCTGTTACTATTATTATATTTTTAGTGCTCAGGTTCCCAAGAGTCAAAGCCTTGTACTTCATATTTCTGAGGACGCTTGCCTTGGTGCAGAGGGTAATGTGGGAAACCTATTTCTCTTCTCTTGTTCCCCCAAAGGATAAGATTTAGAATATGGAAGTTTTAACTTTGCGTTAAATATTATTTGAAAATCACTAGGTTAATTTAGACATATTTGTCAAATTCTAGTATAATTTTAGGTGTCTTGCCATTTGCTCATGAAAATAAAAACATTTTCACGGATTCTGCTTTACCATTAATAAGTAGCTGGAATGTTTATCCAGACTGAGCTTTTGTTGTTGTTGCTTTAGCCCCTCACCCAGTAACTACACGGGGAAAGAGGAGATTGGCATCACTTCTCAGGCAGAGCTAGAACATCTTTTTTTTTTTTAAATATATTTTATTGATTTTTTACAGAGAAGAAGGGAGAGGGATAGAGAGTTAGAAACATCGATGAGAGAGATCGATCAGCTGCCTCCTGCACGCCCCCCACTGGGGACGTGCCCGCAACCAGGGTACATGCCCTTGACCGGAATCGAACCCGGGACCCCTGAGTCCGCAGGCTGACGCTCTATCCACTGAGCCAAACCGGTTCGGCAGAGCTAGAACATCTTACGTTGAGACTAACATTCAGAATTGACCCTTGATTCATTTCCTAATTTTCCTTTCAGTGGTGCATTGAGTCTACTGAATTATTCTGTGGATTTCGTATTCGTCAGCAGAGGGCCAAAGCGTGCTATTTGGTTTAGAAGCAAAACTCCCCTGCTTCCAGGGATGCAGCACACAACCTCCCTCCCTTTCTTCAGAGTTTCCTGCCTTATCGGGCTCTAAATTGGTTCCTAACGAGTATTGTATTAAAACAAAACACAGTGATTATGTTTGCATTGCTCTCGTATTTTAAAAATTCATGTGGTTGGGTTTTAATTTCCTTAATATTGGGTTCTTTTGTTAATGCAACCTTACAAAATAGTCTAGATCCAATCTTGCCCCCTCTGAAAACTTTGAAAATGAGAGTCATAACTTGCCTTTCATTTTTAATCAGAGGTCATAAAAAATAGGCATCAGACCTCTGTAGGACTTTCATCTTCCAGTATTTTTCATTTTCAAGCCACCAAGTAGAAGCTGTGGTTCGTAATTTAGCAAAACATTGTACTGCCTAGCACTTCTTCAGTACTTCTTATGCACTAGAAAAATAGGTTAAGTACTTGGCATTACTTTGATACAGTCGGTACGATGAAGTAAAGTAGACATTAGCATCCACATTCTAAGTGGGGAAACTTTGGGAAGTCAGTTTCACATCGGAAGGAAACGAAGGAGCCGGAATCTGAACATTGGGCTCCCTCTCGTTAGGAGACCACCCACAAAAACGTGTATGTGGTGGTTGTGGTGGGGAAACTGTAGTATAAAGTGAAGCATTGAAAATTAGGTACAGTTGAATTATTGGGGTTAATCACTTTGTTAAATTATATAATTGTCTCACCACTGTGCTGTGCACCTGACACTAATATAAATATTGAATGTCAACCGTAATTGAAAAATTAAATAAATAAAAAGAAAATTAGCTACAAGTAAGATACCAGACTCTCCTGCTCCCTAGGACATGCCAGTGTCCACCCGTGTGCATGTGACAGGGCACAGAGTCTGCCATGAGCCCCTGTCACACCTCAAGGAAGGTAGTGAGTCATTGTCTCCCGTGCCCAAATGTGCTGACCCATCCTTTGCAAATATCCTTCTAAAATGACGGTGGTGGACAAGAAAGAAAATAACTGCACAAGTTGCAAGATAATGATTGTATTTCCTACTTAAGAGATTGTCATATCTCACATTCAAGACTAAATTGAACAAGTGTCCCGATTAGAATTCCATGCATGCACTGAGTCAGGGGCCGTCCAGTATTTCCGTATTCTTCACAAAAGAACAAAAGTCTGTGACTATGTATTTGGGTTTGTTTTCTGTGTGTTTAGATTAGCATTGCAGTTCTCCAAAGAAAGTATCTTTTGTTCGATAGTCGTTGTCCTTTTCAGTGCTGAGAGCCATGAGAAATAGGAACCCAATAATTTCATATTATAACTACTTATTGCAAATTCAGAATCCCCCCATCACTGTCTGTGACTTGGAACCCAGCGTTGGGCCCTGGTACCACATTCTCTTTTTTTAAGAAGCTGAAAATGGGGATTTGTTGGTTTTCGTGGACCATTTTTCCATATCCCACATATGCGTGCAGAGTGTTAAACGAGGGATGTTCCCGAGGCCTTCAGTTTTGACATGAGCTTAGTGTAATTTTCCAATGATGTTGCGAGCTTTTACAAAAAGGACAGCAGGGCCAGAATTGGGAGCTGTTTTGTTGAGGAAACTGGAAGTCCTCCCCCTTTTCAAAATGAAATTACACTGGCTAATCCCACACTATTCATTATAAATTTAAGGTTACATGATCTGCCTCCCTCAGACGAATGTCCCTTCTCCATGTTGAGAACAAGAGCAGCATTTGGCATTTGCTTAGCCCAAACCCAAATCGCTGACCCTTTGTTTTTAGTACTTTGCCATTTTGCTTTTGCTTTTTAAATTTGCTTGTGACTCTGCTTCCCCCATCTTTTTCTTTTTTTTTGGTACAATGATTCTTACCTTGTCTTTCCCCAGTCCGTTTCTGACCTGGAGAGACGTGCAGCATGTTATTGTCAGGACTTCCCGTGCAGGACATTTGAACGCTAATGACTGGAAAACCAATGCTGCTGGTTTTAAGGGTGAGAACTTCTTTCATATTCTGTCACAGGCAAAATATTTTTCTTTTCCCCCCCATTTTAAGAGGAGAGCAGGAACTAGAATGCCTCAAAAGAAACTTTCAATTGTGTGCTAACACATGGAGAGCTAGATCTTTTGATAAATCAAAGGCAGATTCTTTTTTTAAAAAAAATTAAATAATACACATAAGGCAGATGTCCTTGGCTTCCCACATCATATGTTAATTTCTTAAAAGATAACCAACTCCCAAGTATAGTCACCTATGGGGCTCCTGATTGGTTTATTTTCTGACATTGATTATCTGAGTGCTATTTGTAATAATGTATTTAAAACTCCTCACCTTCTGTAGTTATCTACCTTCTCTTAAATAATAATTGGTATATTTTGTTGGCTGCAATACTATTAGTTGCTGGGTCATGCTTTCTATACATTTTGTTTTTATTTTGTTTTTTGCAATTTCTGCAAACAGAAAAACAGGCATACTTCTAAAGCATTACTTTATATAAACTAAAAGTTCTTATGAAACTTTATAATGTGCAGTCTGTATGAAATTGTGCATAATATACTTAAGAGCTAAGTATTTTCCCTATGACTGATAGAGATTATAGTTTCCTCAAACTGTCTTATTAACGGTAGCCATTGTGTTTGTTGTCATTCATAACATATTATAATAAAACGGAAATAATTGGGTAAAGCAGATGTCCTAAAGTTTACTCAATTTACTCACGTTTCAGAGGACCTCAATTTTAATCCATTAACTTAAGTTCAACAAAGATTACTCTTTGTCATATCTGCGACTTAAATTTACTTTCAAATAATCTTATTATCATGATATATTCCTATGGCTGAAAAACATTTCATAGCATAGGAAATATGTACTTGAAAATTGAGCTTTTGGTCTTCAGATCATTGGTTGCATGCTAAATAATCCTGGACAAATCATTTAATTTTTCTGGGCCCTAACTTCTGCGACTTAACCATTTTAGAAGCTGAATGATATTATACATATGTTATCTTACATATGATTTTAATATGGCCTTAGTGAATTATACCCAATGTATGCAAATATTCATGCTGGAAATGTAATTTAAAAATTATGTGCAAATAGCTTATTATTGTCTCATGCTTAGCCAACACCTATAAATATACCAGGCAGGCAGTCCATATTAAATAGTTGTTTGATTAACATCTTCACTGAAGACTTCCCTCTGTTTTTAGAAAAAGAATATCCCGTTGTTTCTGAGTATTATCGAATACCTCTCCATGCTTATAAACTATATAACACAGCAGTGTTCAATGAGCTTTTAATCTAAAAAGTTGTACTTGTCGGGGTCACATTCTCTGAAGCCCAAATCAGGACACTCGATCCCCAAATAGCAATTGTAATACTTTAAATTTCTATTGTTCTCGAAATTCAGTTATTTTGCCACTTGTTTGTTTCATTTGATTAGCTTCCACATGCTCCCAACTCCTACTATATAAATTCCAAGAGGCAGGA
>NW_005360124.1:7829020-7830770 GCF_000412655.1 Myotis brandtii | reverse complement strand
AATCAAGCTTGGCTGGTTCAACACTGCAATGAACTTCTCAGCAGAAAGTTCACAGACTAAGTACATTGACCTCCACGAAGCTGAGGAATCAACTTTAGCCCAAATAAAAGTCTTAGTTTTACTTATTCCTTTTTGGCAACTTAGAAAGAGCAAATGGTTCTAATAAAAAACGCAACTCTTTTGAAAACCTCTGTTGGTTTTGGAAAGGGGGAAATGGAGGATTTAGACTAAATCTCCAGATCCAAACCCGATTCTGAAGGGGGCTGTCCACTACTGCTGGCAGGGAGGAGAGAGCATTTTACTATTGCACGTGGCAATATTTAGTATAATATTTCACTCTCCTCTTAGCTTGCTGCCAAGAGTAACAATTAAAGTTCGCTTTTTCATAGATGAATTACCCTGAACGGTCTGGACTCCCAGTGGAATTGTTTTGTAATTTTGTTGATGGCAAGCCCCATATTTCATCTAAACATGATCATAATAAGAAGAATTTTTCCAAAAAAAAAAAAAAGGAGTGATTTTCTTTCCTACTCTAAGCATTACCATTCCCTCCCTAGTGTCCCACAAATAAAAGTGATTAAGACAGAGGCTAGCAGGGGAAGCCATGTGCTTGGGGGAAGGAGAGAATGCAGGTCACTAGGACTGGAGAAAGATGGGCTGACTTCTTATGAAATAAGAATTGAACGAACCAAAAAAAAAAAATAGCTAATTCTTGGAAGAGGTCCGTGCAACAAGAGCTCAGCGAGAGCTCGTATTTTAAATTAGGTCAGCCGGCTCTTGCCGACCTTCCTTAGCAGGAACACAGGGCCAAACATTCCTCCTTAGACAAGAAAAGGGAAGTTGCCTCCAAACAGAAGCGTGTAGCCCCGGGTGCTCTCCCTCTTCCCAAGCACTCGGTCCCGACGCCCAGTGGGATGTGCATGAAATGGACTGCAAGACACCTGTGCTGCCCGGGGCAATTTCACTTGTTTGAAGAGTGTTTTAAGTTTTGTTTGTTTTTTTAATGAGAATAATTTCACAAATTGCTTGGTAGGTGTTCTTCTGCAGTAGGTACAGTCAGTATCAACATCAGAATTTCCTTCTCATCAAAGCAGCTCAGAGTAGAAACCAGTTTGGTTTGGGGTCTCGCCATGGATAGACTTGAGAATCTTACTTATCACTGGTAACTGTAGAGAAGGGAACACCCTAAAGAGTAACCTCTTACCAAACACTGCCAAGTCCATTTCACACAAAGTTCTCACATTTCTTCAGACATACCCATATGTGGGCCCTGCGGGGCAGAGAACAGATGATCTAGGTTGTTGAGGCCTCTCCCCGAGGCAGACTCGATCCATCATTGCTCATGTGGGTTGGGACTTGGAAAATGGACAAGATTCCCCCCAGAAGCAGCCGCTGGCTTCCTGATGACTGGCATGGGCAGGTTCTCATTCAGGAGGTTGGCCTTGCAAAAGTGAAAATTGTGGCTCTCAACGAATTCGTGTATGTGTTTCTCGGAGAGGCTTTGCCCTGGAGTTGCGTACTGATGAACCAGGTGCACGAAACCTCCTCCTCCTCTCTCTGTGCTCTCCCTGTAGGCGCCCTCTATGAACAATCCCGCAGTGAGTGTTCACAGCAAAGGGAGCGAGGTGGCAGCCACGCATCAACATTATTACGCTAATGGTACCTTAATTTTTAACCATGTTAATGGAACAATTATTCTATCCTGCTGCTTCTTTAGTAATAATAATAATAATAATAATAATAATAATAA
>NW_005360124.1:7826491-7828821 GCF_000412655.1 Myotis brandtii | reverse complement strand
ACAACTACCTGTTAGAGTATAGATGAGATGAGTGTGTTGTTTGTTTATTTTTGAGGATTTGGTTTTCAAAATAAACATAGACCAGTGAATACATACCTATAGAAACTGACTAAACACTAATTTGATTGTTCTAGCTAAGTTTCAGACACCTTTTGACATTAAATGGCCTCTGGATGTAGTTTCTTTAAAAATAAATGGAATAAGTAAATAAGTATCATGCACCTATTAAAGAATATACTTGAGATTATGCATGAGAATAGGAAAGCATTTGTGTGAGACCAGATGAACAGATGTGATAGGCACCACTGCAGAACTAAACTCCAAATTCCAGTATTTTGCTACTGACCAGCATTTGCAATGCCAGGAGATGACTTGGCATTTAATTGTTTGGTGTGTTTTTTCCCCCAGTATTATTTTTTTTTGCCTTTGATCCCTTCCCTTTCCTCTGATGAAAAGTCTTTTCTGTTTTTTTCTTTCCTCTCCCTACTCCCTTGTGCTCCTTAAAATGTACAAATCAGCTGTAGAAGCGAGGGCTTTTGTGACCTGGGTGGTTTTCTTCATAGAGTTTAACTTATGTGGTCCCTTCGTTTATTTATTCATAACTATCTCCTGAGCACCTTCAGCATGCTAGCCCAACCCAGGCTGAATGAAGCGGAAGGAAGTGTCGGAGGCCCCGTGACGTGGCTCCATCTGATCTGGCCTCGATGTTGCCTGATCTGATCCGGCCGCGGGAGGACTCACATACAGACACGGACTGGCACTGCTCCTTTGTTTCCCCTCCAGTCAAGCCCCAGTGATCTACCAGGTCATGTTAATTAAGTGTCGACTGTAGTTTTCCCATCATATAAAATGTATCCTAACCTCAGCGGCACAAAGCGTCTAATGTAGACACCATTGTGACGTGTGATGGGCGTTTGGACCAGCTCTGTGTGTATACATTGGATATGTAGAGCCATGCTGAGGACTTTAATTCTGCATTCTTCAAGAATGCATAGCTAGTATTATTTCAGGAAGAACTTAGCTATTTGTGGTAATCTACCCCCTTCTTTCTACTGCTTTAATCAGAGGGTCCCTCTCTCCCCCAATCACCTAGGCTGTGAGCTGACTCCCCCCGCCACCTCAACCCCATCCTTATCTCTGGTTTGCGGGTACAGTTATAATTATAATTGAATGTGTGCAACATCCGTGCTTTAGTTTTTTTTTTCAAAGTGTCTGTATTTGGATTATATGACTGTATACAGATAAACGCTCTTAAATCTAGGAGCAGGAATAGACGTCAGATAATAAATTAGGACCTTCTGTCATCTTTACTAGGCGAAAGAATGAAAAAAATGTCATTGAAAATCAACAATGACAACTAAGTGAGCGAGGTTACCACGCCTTCCATTTCACTGCCCTCCCAGACTATGTAAGTCTCTTTTTTTCTACCAGCATGTTGCTGAAACCTCCCATCCCCACTGACTCTTTCTTTGACCACAACTAAACCACTAGATTTTTTTTTTAATTTTCTAACTGATTTCCCACCATGGGGAAAACAATTGACAGTCTAACATGACTTCTTAGCCTCTAAGGCCTTAACTTTTAATAACCTTTATTACCTTTTGTTGCCATCATTTTATTTGCACTGGTAGGGCTGGTAATTGTAAGATGTTCCGATACATTTTTAATACCTACCTGTCTTGCTTTGTAACTAGTTTGTAAAATAAGTTTGTAGCACATTAAAAAGAGTTAGAAGTGCTGTAACCATTAAGCATGCCGTGTGTTGAAACTAAAGATTTTGAAATGTGGTTTGGGTGTATAAAGCGATATTTGATGTGTTACCGCTTGGAAGGGTAAAGCTAAGCTATGTTTTATTCTTTCACTCTATAAATACTATGTCATCTTCGCTGCCTTGCATGTTGATATGATGTTGGTAGCTATGATTAAAGCCACATAATGGACCTTAATGGGTAATCTGCACATCATGTTTTTGGAGAAAGGTCAAGGTGAAATGCTACCCATCTGCTCAGTGTCAGAGCTGATAGAGAATCAGATGCCTCACTCCAGCCCTAGTCTCATTTGCAGAAATGAGCCCTTAGTTCTTCTCTTATGTAATGCAAAGAAAAGGGAGGAGAGGGTAAATGCTTTTGATTCTACCTAATAAAATTTGCTCACTGGAAATGCAACCTGTGTTTCCTTCAAGATTTCGTTTTATACCATGCTCTATGCACTCATACTCATTTACTATGTATTAACTTAAAACCATTCATTTTTGTACTTATTGACCATTGTATATATGAGCTTTTCTTCTCCTCCTCCTCCTCCTCCTCCTCCTTCTTCTTCTTTTTTTT
>NW_005360124.1:7806883-7825069 GCF_000412655.1 Myotis brandtii | reverse complement strand
GGCAAGTGAGGCGGGGAACGTTGGAGTCTGCAGTCACTGAAGCAAGCCTCATGTTCGCTTCCAGCTGCCTGGCTGCCGGCCGCCATCTTGGCTGACAGTTAATTTGCATAAGGATATGCTGATTAGCCAATGGGAAGGGTAGCGGTCGTACGCTAATTACCATGTTTCTCTTTTATTAGTGTAGATTTTATGCTGAATTTACTCCCGGGCCATAAGTTTTTGTTTCTTCAGTTTCTTCTGGGATATCTTTTTCTTCTGTGCAACCTCCTCTTCTGGTTTAGGAATAGTCTGCTTCTTTTCAGTAAGAATCATGTCCATGTGGCAGGGAGGGCTCATGTGTGGGTTAATCCACCCATGGGCTGTGTAGGTTCTACGCCGCATCTTGGGAGCTTTGTTCACCTGAATGTGCTCAATGGCCAGAGAGTCTACATCTAACCCCTAAGTTCAGCATTGCTCTCGGCATTTTTAGGCATGTGCAGCAGAAATTCAGCACTCATTTTGGGCCACCGACCCTGTGTCCAGCCCCACTGTTTCGCCTGGGCACACCTACCAACTCCACCATTGTAACGACGGAATGGCACTCACTGCTTCTGTAAAGTGACGTCCTTCAGATACTTGGTGGCTTTTTGAATATGCATACCCTTAAAGGCCTGGGCAGTTTCACGAGTGTTCTTAAAGTGAACACGAAGATTTGAGCCTCTTAATTTGCATGATTTCTTGGGGTTTTCTGGGTCTAGTGAATAGGAACCATTTTCAGAGGTCACCTCAGGCCTTTTTGGGGAAGAATGAGCTTATCTTCTTGCTCAGTTACAAAAAAGATGCGAGCCTCACATTATTTAGAGATTCCACCTTTGTCCTTTTTCTTGGTGGGTAGTTCACGTAAACATCTACATAGGAAAGTGATACAGATGCCCTGGCAGCAAACAGCTTGACTTTGCTTCATCTTGTCTCGTATCCAAAATGCCCACTTGTCCCATCAGTGTTCAGCTCATGCCTTCAGATATGTGAGGTTTAGACATATTTTCTACAAATGAGAATCGTTGTTTTCTCTATGCTGGTCTTTGAACGATAGTGGTAGGTTTGTTACACTTTGGGATGTTTTGTTTTGTTGTCTTTTTTCATCCCCAAGTACATAATTTTATATGTAAATTTGCATGTGGTTTCACACACAAACTAGAATGAAAATGACTTTTGCACTATTTGACTGCTACCTCTATACCAGATATAATTGGTTAATGAAGAGAGTAACATTTGGAGTAGTTTTGTGGTTTTGCCACGGTCTTAAGAACCATTAGATTCTAGTAGATATTTTCTTTGGCCTTTGATGGGAGCTAATGGAAGTTTTTGTACTTGGTTTTTTAGAATGTGGGTAACATAATGAGAAGGCTGAGTTGAATAAGAATTGCTTTGAAAATGGGAAACACCAAACATGAGTCTTAGAAGTATATTTGAAGACACCACAACTTTCTGCTCCCCGAAATGAGGATAAAGATGCAGAACTCTGTTGTTAGAAAGCTGTTTGGGGTTGAAGATAATTAAATTACCTTGAGTGGGCTAGAGAAAATGTATTAAGGATTTTGTAATAAAATTATCACTAATCTGTGTTAATACTAATTTATCTCATAATCCTATATCAGTGACTATAACCACATATCAAGCACAATTATACATATATTCTGTTTTGAAAATTAGTTTTAATGTTTAAATATCACCTTGAATTCGACCTACTAAATCTTAGAAGTTGTAATCAGTGTCTTCAACATAGGAATTAATGATAGAAATCTGAACTAATTGCAGTTATCAACATCCTATCAACTCTCTAGTCACTAACATACAGTATAAAAGCTGTGAGTGTAAAATGTGATTTTTTTACAATATGCAATAGCCTGTACACTTACAGAAAATTGATGTCTCTTTTCGTGTGATCACTCAGTTTTACAAATTCTAGTGAGGCTGGACTTCCCAGGTATTTAAAAAATTCTTTCAGCAAGTGAATTTGGCTCTTCTTAATGGTAGCAAATCTTGATATTTTAGGCAAAGATAAAACTCATCAAACTCTAAACTCAGTGATACAGAGGGTGACCAATGAGGGCCAGTGCTGTTTTAGGGAAAAATTTGTAGTGACTATGAGTAATGAAATGGATTCCTTTGAATCACTAATAACCTGATTCTGAGTCCAGTTCCAAAATAAGATACCCACAAAGAATTTAAAGCAGGATAGTCTTATCAAAATACACACACACATATACACTCATTCTCTTATAGAGACTTTTCGCAATCATTTTCTTATTTGAGGGTTTGTATGTATTTATTTTTATTTATTTATCTTTATTGTTGGAAGTATTACACATGTCCCCTTTTTTTCTCCCCATTGACCTCCTCTACCTGCTCACGTCCCCTTCCCAGGCCTTCACCCCACTGTTGTCTGTACGTGGGTTACACATATATGCATATAAATTCTTTGGTTAATCTCTTCCCGCCACCCCCCCTTCCCTCTAAAATTCATCAATCTGTTGCAAGCTTCAGTGTCTCTGGGAACAAAATAAACATGATCAAAATAAATCCAGAGGTTTTGCATGTATTTAAAACAAAAAACTCAGCATAGTATTTCAGAGCAAGGACTCCCAAGTCATACACTTGGGATTGAATCTTAGCTTTATGAACAAATTTATCTGGTTAATCTATATACATTCTTAATCACCTTTATTGGAGTAAATTTACATATAATAAAAAACACCATTTTAAGCATACAAATGTATGCATCCATGTAATCATCACCACAATCAAAGTCTAGAACATTTCTGTCACCCAGAAAGTTCTTTTGTGCTCCTTTCTCATCCCTTAGCCCCCAAAACCCCCATCCTATGCAACCAGATGTATTTTCTGTCACTATAGATTAGGTTGTCTTTTGTAGACTTTTATATAAGTAGAATGATTTGAAACTGGCTTCTTTGTCTCCATATAATATTTTTAAGATTTAACCATGTCATTAGGTATATGAGGGGTTCATTCCTTTTTATTGTTAAACTAGTGGCCTGGTGCGTGAAATTTGTGCACATTAAAAGGGAATTAATTAGAGGAAATATTTTAATATTGCTATTTGCACTTTCTTTACAATAGAAGTGTAGATGAAAGAAAATAAGTAGAATGTATATGAAAATCTCCCTCCTGTCAGAGTCTGGGGCATGCCACAGGACCCAGAGTCAAGTCCCCGCCCACCCTCATGCACCTCAAAATTGCGTGAGACCCATACCTGACTGGCCCCAGCCCCATCAAGTCCTGCAGGGGGAGGGGCATGGCCTCAGGTTCCCCAGCCCCGGTGCAAGAGTGGAGGGTGTGAAAGCATGATGACCATTTGCATATTTGCTCTTTATTATATAGGGTGGTATTTCATAATTGGACTATACCCCAATTTGTGTATTTGCTTTTTCATGGGCGGATTTGTTTCCAGTTTGGGGTTGTTGTAAAACTCGTATGAACAATTTGTGTGAACAAATTATAACTTTTTAAATATCAGACAGTGAGCAAAGGGCCCTCTAATTTAACACAGACCCTGAAGCAATCTAAATGGCTAGCCAGATGTAGAGCATTGCAGGCCCGAATACAGCATAGACATGGGTTGGGTCAAGGAAAAGCTAAGAGGCCATCCTTGCTGGCATGGCATGGACAAAGGGAAGAATGAGGAAAATGGTATCCTATACAGAATTTAACCTAGTATGCACTAAGGTAAAATTACCATCTACATTGTCATGCATCATTCTCACACAACAGTTAGTATTAGATTAATAAACAATTAATTAGTATTATGTTAAGTATTCTAATTGGATTAATTAGTATTCTGTTAAGATTCTTGTATGATAAAAATTGAGTATATGTATGTATGAGTCATGGCCTTTAACATGCTGTGTATAGTTTAGAAATGAAACTAGCTCCCTGTTACTTTCAAATATTAGACATACTACTATATATTCTCACATTTCTTGGAACACTTTTATTCTCATCTTTGTGGTCTCTTATCTAATTTGGGTTATAGCTTACATTTTTCAATGATTCTAGCTGATGATTCTGGTTAAAGGGTTAACTTCCTTCATTGCGTTCTCTGTTGTTGTTGTTTTTTTTTCTGTAATACTGCTTAGATTTCAATAAACAATCAATGGACTCCAAAGTATTGGAGAAAGCATAACCAGCTGTTTATTAATGAGTTACATTAATATCACATACATAACCTAGGTCAGAAACATACTTACATCTAAGAGAGTGGAAGATGTTTGAGAACTTTGAGTTACTGTTGGGAACTGAAGCCTGTCTGAAATAGTTTCAAGAGCATTTACTCAGTTTGAACAGATTTTGTAGATTTGCATTTCTTGGAGGATTGGGGATTAAAACTGGATGAGACAGCTATGGCAAAAGCAACGGTCAGGGTGAGGGAAAAGAGGATTCAGTGTGCAAAAAGAGCAGGTATAGTGTGATGAGGAAAGGAATTGACAAGCCCGGTTGACGTGGCTCAGTGGTTGAGAACATCTGAGTGTCAACCTATGCACCAGGAGCTCACAGTTTGATTCATTTTCAGGGCACGTGCTTGGGGTGGGAGGCATGCAGGAAGGAGGCAGCCAATCAATGATTCTTTCTCATCATTGAGTTTTTATCCCTCTCTCTCCCTCTCCCTTCCTCTCTGAAATCAATAAAAAAAAATTTTTTTTTAAATAAAAAGTAAGTAATTGAAAAGAACCGACAGCAAAGCTACTTGAATCCTAGAATTAGGCATTCTCTTTTGATTTAAAAAACATTTTGGAGCCACTGCAGTGATTTTGAGAAAGTGAGTTGGGTTGTAGTAATGACTTTCAAACAAGTTGATTCTACTTGCTTGTCTGATGTCAGAGTTTTATTTCTTAAACTGATGGTGTGAATCCAGTGGCTCTATGATATGTCCTACCATATGACGTGTCTATAAGAAACTGATTTGCTAAAATGGATGAAAATTCTCTTGCACTGATCATTTTATATTATCTTGGTTTGTAGTTGTGTATTTCTGACTTATGGGCTGTGACATTCAATGAAAATTTTTATCATCTCTTGGCCTCCTTCTAAATGAGAGTTATAGGGTTGGATATATAATCATCTTTGCTAAATTCTTTTTTTTTCCAAAGAAGAAAAAGAAATGCTTTTTGAAATTGCTTTTTAATAAACCCAGGCAAAGGGTGTGGTGTCAGTATTGCTTCTTGAAAAATGTCAGGTCAGAAATGGTTCTTTGAGGAGGCTCCCCAAATTTCCTTTGACAAAAGTCTTTTTGCCGGTTTGTTATTGTTCACCATGACCTTCAGGAAGCTACTTCACTTCCCATATTTGAATTCTCTTCCACGTACAGTTGCAGTCTTTGTATTAGCCAAGCGACCATGCAGAGATTTAAAGAAAGCAAGTAACGTAATTCTGGTGAACCTCTTGAGTTGCTGTAAGACTGTTGCTGTAGTGTGACAAAAGCGTTTCCAGTTTATGAATGACTTTCTCTCTTGTTGAAGGTTTGCGTAGCTATTCTTTCTTGGCCGTGAAGCAAACTTATTGTCGTCTATAGTCCTAGAAGGCGGCACTGCTTTTTTGAACTCGCTAGAGGCTATAATGTGTGTGCTTTCTTAATATAGTGTTTGAGGTGGTTTTGTCTGGAAATCGTTGGCTTCTTTTCATCTTTTACCCTCAGAAGTATCTTCAGAGTCAAGGCGAAAGATAGATGTCCAGCTTTGTTCTAGAATTCAATATTGTGCATCTTAAAAGCCTAAAGCCCCCACTGAATTTCAGCCACATATGACGAAAGAATCCGAGGAGATGGCTAAAAATTGCAGGAAATGTGTAGGATTGTGTAATATAACTGCCATTGTGGCACTGATATCCAGCCTGTGATCCACTCACCAAGCCATGTGCCCAGAATGGGATGAAGTCTGTGTTAAAGAGGTACCTTGTCCAGCTGGTAGAGGCTCAGTGGTTGAGCGTCGACCTATGAACCAGGAGGTCACGGTTTGATTCCTGGTCAGGGCACATGCCCAGTTGTGGGCTCAGTTGATGATTCTCTCTCATCATTGATGTTTAGAACTCTCTTTCTTTCTCCCTACCTCTCTGAAATGAATTAAAAAAAAAAAAGAAGCGAAAGAGGTACCTTTCTCTGATTCACATAGGTCCCACCTGAGTAGCCTTGTTGCATGGAATTCTGTTATTATTTCTCCCTTAATTATCAAAAGCATAGGCTTATTTTAAAAGGTATCTATTGAAAGATGACTTTGTTCTTTTTAACCTTTGCCTATTGCTTCAACCTGGACATATACAGAAACTTCATTAGTCACGTAACTCAGTGTTACCAGACTCAAATAGAGTTTTCCAATATCTGGGATGATTTCATCACTATCTTTATCGCCAGCTCTCTAGACAAAGTTTGAAGTAAAACCTTAGAATGTTAAGTGAGTGTCTCGAGTGCTGAGCTCAAATCGATTATTCATTTCATATTCTTTTTACATTCTCCCTTTTTTTGTGACCAAAAATGATTGAAGCTGCGTGAATTCAAATGTGTAATTATTTCATCGGGGGCCAGTAGATCTTTATTTGGGGTAATGAGACCTTGTGAATATTGTCGATTGCAGGATGCATTGGCACAGACAGGAGGCAGTGGTGAAAAGGCTTTATTTGAAGCTTCCGTGATCATCATCGTGCTGTCTAGTGAAGGAGCTCCCAACAGACCCTCTTTTATCCAAGGAATAGAGCTTTCAGTGTGAAAGGGGAAGATGTGATTGAGGCACACAGGAGAAACGTTATTGGAATTAGTGCACACATATCAGTGTGGACTCTGGCATGGGTATTCCCAGCACAGACCGCAGCACCAGCTCTCGTCCCCATCCCCCATCAGGGAGGGGGCTCTCCCTGGCTGTGCCCACACGGAGACCGGGGGAAATGGGCCCTGCTCTAGCTTTGAAAGCTGGTTCAGGAGCAGTGAGGTAGTCCACATGAGCAGAGACAAAAGGGCCTCATGATTACATCTTTTTAAAGTACAAGTTTACTAAAGATGGCCTTAGGCCACCCTTTTTTTTCTCTCCAGGGAGATCTTTATATTGGTGCCAGTGTTTATAATATAAACCAGACCCAAAGATTCCAAAAGAAATCCTGAAAATTAATCCTGCCCTAGCTCTCCGCATGGCTTGCTAAGGCCACTGCATCTAGCAAGGTACAGTTACATGCCGGGCGATTGCTTTGCAGACTCCATCTGGATCCATCTTCTGTGAAATAAATAGATCCAGACTTTTAGTTTTCTCAGAATCTCAATTCATACTCTTTACACATGGTCACATCTTGCTAGCCTTAGGCATTTTAAAGCAATTAAACTTCTATCACACATCCCAATAATGGCTTCAACAGGCTTCATCTTATGGTGTTAGACCAGAAGACAAGGTACACCCACAAGTTTCCAGAGTCATCTTTGAAAGAGTCAAAAAGAAGACCATCTTAATCGCTGCCGGATGTTAACAAATGGGAAGTTGCTCTTTGCCACTCAATGCCATTCTTCCATCTGTGCATGCCTGGTTCGCTCTAGCAAATAAATTTAAAAAATGTTTTTAAAGCCTAACCATGAATAGAAAATAAGTATCTTTTCCACATTAATATGATCTCTACACTTAGTTAAAATCCCTGCTAGAAATGACTGAAGAAGGTCACTTCTCAGCAAGAATTGGGAAAAGGGCTATGGGCCAGATGTTAATTTCCTTCCAAATCCTACATATTTCTTTTTCTGCGCATGATGTTTTAATGAGTTTTGAAGAAGGAAGCAGATTTTGGGCAGCTGATTTGCAAAAGGCAAAGAGGGTAAACATGATCCACTGTCCATTTGTGATTTGTAGACACACACCTGAAATGGTTTATCCCTTTTGCCATCTTGTTATTCTGAGGCTGATTCTTGATTTGAGAAATTCGTTGAAATAAATACTGTGTGTCTTATAGACACAGTAACCAATGGATACGTATATAGTATAAAACAAAGAGATTCTGAATACTTGAATACTTGGGATCGAGTCCCTGTGACTTTGGGTGAGTTCTTTTAATAGTCTGAGACCTAAGTTTTTTCAGCTGAAAAATTCGAATAATACTATCTTGCCAATAGGACAGTTGTAAAGATTACATTAGCTAATACGTAACAAAATGTATATGTAAGATATTATTTTCACCTCCCCCCCCCCAAAATTTCTTCTTGGCGTCTTATTTTGAGATGCATGCTTGATACATTAAATGTACTTCAACTGTAAAAGATTAGATAAAATAGATTTAAATAGATTAAATGGAAGCTTCAGTGCAGTTACTAGTTGTCAACATTTTAACTAAACATGATTTTGTATCTCAGCTCAGTCACACCCTTATTCTATACTAACAGCGCATAGAAGCTAACTCCTTAAGTAAAGTACATCCAAAAAGTAGATCTCTAGACCAACTTGTGCTTGAAGAGTGCAGGATAATGTATCCAAAAGTTAATTGAGATAACTGTATCTTCTGAAAATATCTTTATAAGAGAAGCAAAAATGTGCGTAGCATATGGAAAGATGTTGGCATGAGGGAAGGTTGTGAATCATGCCCACAGAGACGATGCCCCTATGTTGGAGATGATAGCCTAATCAACCAGGCTTTATGGGCTAACCTTCTGGAAGAGCTGCTAGATAGCCCTAATACCTTCAGGAAATGGTTCTCAAAGTGGGGTCCCTGGTACAAAAATATCAGCATCACCTGGGAACTTGTTAGAAATGCAAATTCTGGACCTTACCTCAAAACTACAAATAAACGCATCAGTGGGAAGAGCAGTGTGTGCTTGCACAAGTCCTCTGGCGATTCTGATGCACATTCAAGTTTGGGAACCACTGACCCAACTCATCCACTGTATGTAATGAATTAGCTTCCTTCCTGTGCATTTGAATGAATGGTGCTAATGAAGTGCCATCCTTAGAAGAAATGAAAAATAGTTTTTCAAATCAGTGGGCTTTTTTGAGGTGTTTTTTGTTTGTTTTTGTTTTTGTAGTTTAGGTAATGAACCCCATTTGTGAAAGGTGTTCTCAAAACAATCCCATTTCCTGTCAATCACTTAGTCATTTGCTCCCAGCAATGTTCATGCTCCTTTCTGTCAATTGGACCATAACCCTCTGTTTTCAAAGTTTGTATCCCCCAGCCTGGGGGTGGGAGACCCAAACTTTTCCATCATCCTACTGCCTTAATTTTGTTCTTCTTTACACAACTAAACATTTCCAAGTCATCTAAATTAGCTGCTTCCATTTCCTTGCTGTTCAGTTCCTCTGTAATTCTCTGCGATTTTTTTCCACTTCTACCTTTGAAGTGAAATTACTCTTTGAGACTTCAACCAGAAGGCAGCTGCTTGTTTTTCTCTGGGATTTCTTGCTTTTGATCTACCCAGTCCAGATCCGTCTTTCCTTGCCTCTCGTGATGCAAACATATAGCCCCGTTTTCCTTTGACACTTTACAGATTCTTTCTCTCCCTTCCTTTGACATCAGCCATTCCCTGGGATCTGTTGCTGAGGGGCGGGACCAAGACCAGGAGCACCGCTGCTTGCTGTCTCTGGCAGGTGTGCTCTCCCTCCCTCACACGTCCTCTTAATGTCACTGCTTTTCTTTCACATCGCTGCCTTCCTTTCCACTATAAGCACTCCCTCCTTATTAATGGTTTTCAGCTCTACATTCAAACCCGATGTCATCTATTACCAATCTTGAATCTCTGCAAAAGGCTCTCCCTATATCATTTAAGACTCAGAACCTCTGAAACAATCCACGAAACATCTTTTACAAAACATTGCCCTAAAACTTTCTGGAATCTCAATCAAATGATGTCCTTTCCTTGATCATTGGCTACTCATTGCCTCCAATGAAATCCATCCATATGATTCCAAGCCCACACGGCTTCCTTGAGGAAGACACCAGTCCCAATGTCCTGTTGCATTACTGACCTCCATTTATACCTCCATGAGTCCAAATCTTAACTTAAGAACTTAAGAACCATCTCAAGTCTTATTTCTTCTAAGAGCATATGCAATGCTCATTAATGGCTGACTTTTCTGAGATTTTTACAGAAATCTTCTTATTGTCCCTTAAGCCTAAAATCTATTTGACTTTTAGGTAAATAAAAAGGAATGTTCTGATAAGCCTTATGGAGTACTTGATACTACTAAGGATAAGTGTTAGCTTTCTTCCCAATGAAAAGGTGACATTTCCAATCGCAGGAAATAATTTCTTCTTTGCTGTCACTCATCTTTGTGCTTTGTGATCATCACATCACCAGTGGGTGTTGCTGCCATGTCAGGTGAGCCACAGGTGTGTGGAAGGGTGGAAAATAACCGTATCTTTGTAACCACTGTTAGCCACTGAGTGTGAAAAGGGACTCACTTGAAATAAATTCATCTAGATTTTCTATTTCTTTTATGAGAATTTAAGGAACAAAGAAAGGTAAGGGAAAATTAAATGAAGAATTATCTAAAATAATGAATAATTCACAAATAAGTGTTTTGGCTGCCTACCCATCAAGATCCCAGTCTGGCATCTATTTGCTTACGTTGTACACTGAGATCTAGGCTGGGGAGTTGACATATGGCCAATCCAATCTTCAATTAACTTTTACCCAAAGGCCCTTATAATACTTTTTTTTTTTTATCTTTTTCTCATCTCTGTCCAGCTAAGTTTAGTTTCCTAAGAAGAAGCACAGTTGTGATCTGCATATGCCCTGGGATCCCTAGCTAGATCTCCCCAAGTTGAAAAAATAGTTTCCCTACCTCCATTCAAGAATTACTAGTCGGTTACCTTAAGCGAATTCCCTGCTTATTATAAACATATTGAAGCAAATAAAAAAGGAATGTCCAGAGAAAAGAAGAAAAAAATTGACATTTTTTTTTACAATGGAAAGAAGGAAGGCATATCCCCTTATCTCTGTAAATAAAAAAATAGTAAATATGCACTTTTATATATGTACATAACATATAATAGTGTATATGTACATCCCTATGTAAGGAAGTACATTGTACAAGGAAAAGGACTCAGCTGTGTTTTCCTAAAATCTCCTTAATGCGTCTCTGTAATGACGAGCCTGTCTGAGTACCTACAGCTGCTGACGGAACCCATCCCGCGCGGAGCTTTGAAGTGCAGACCCGCAGACAGCCAAGCATCAGTGTCTGGAAACCTTCCACATGCAAGTCCTCAGCGGCACTGGTGGCGGCTGGCACATTTGGATCTGGCTGGCGTGGTTACTGGAGCCGGGATGTTAGGAAGAGCAAGGGAAAAATAAAAACAAGCCCTGCGGAGGAAGGCAGGTGCGGCTGCTCCGCTCTCCTGCCCTGAGGGAGTCTGCATTTTGCACTGTGCTGCGGGGAGAGCATGGCAACTATCTCATGAAGAGATGGATGCAGGAGAAAGGCAGGGAGGGAAGGAAAGAGAGGTCATTCTGGAAGCATCCTGGCTTTCATCTCTCCGACTTGTTTAGGTGAAGAAATGCTGACGTGGGAGGCTGAAGAGCACTACTTGCTACTCTTCATCGTTATGAATCTTCCATTCTATGTGGTGGTCATTCGCTGTTCCACTTTACTGTGAACAGGCAGGACTCGTGTGTTGACATTACGCATGTGGGACGGGGCACCTAAGGAAAGTGTCTCAGGCCCTCTCACGTTTCACACACACACACACCCTCCCGTTCTGCACATTTGGCCGGTTTGATGAATAGGTGCGGGAGGCACAGTGTCCCTGGTGGGAGCTGTTATTTCAGAGCAGGTGGTTCAGCGCCTTGAGGATCAAAGCCCCTGAGGCTGCGAGGACTGCACAGGTGCAGGGGCCCTTTGATCTCGGGTTGGAGTTTCTACCCACCCGCAGATCAAGCAGCCCCCTCAGACAGGAATTTGTGTAACTACCTTTTAGTCTGGTGGTGGCCTGTAGGTAGATGAGAGCACCCACCTGAGAACAAGCGAGAGAACAAGCGATCGGGGTTGGCTTTTCGTTCTCCCTAGCTCTGCTCTCACCCCTCCTCCCCTGCGCGTTTACCACCAATGCCCATCCGTGCTGACCACTCACCTGCACTCCACCCACCCAGGGCTGCTGCCTTTCCTTGCTGCCCAGGGAACCAGGGCCAGACCTGCTGATTAGTTAACCAGAAGGCTCCGTCCTGGCCCCGGGAATATCCTGAAGCCCCCATGCACCCCGAGGCACAAATTAATCACTTTCGCCCTGAGGTCATCTTACCTGACTGAACGTTGGCTGACCTGTATTAAGTAGTTTGTGTACGCCAGGCTCTGTTAGGTTTCTTCATCTCCGTTGTCTTTTTTGACTGATTTCTTACTCATTTGAAGTCTTTTTTTTTTTTAATATACTGACAGGGATTACAGTTAGTGCTTTTCATTATTATTTAGTGAAATCATACAATTATTCTCATCTCATCCCCCTGCCTACTCAGAACACAAAATCATTTTCTCTTTCTTTTGGATCCTCACTGTGTTGAATACATAGAATAGGTGCTCCACACCCCCACACCCCCAACCCCCAAGTGGCATGATAATGTGGGTGAAGTGTATTGAAATTGACACTTTCTAATAAGTAATTAAACTCAATTGATCGACATGTTCCATATCTTGGTGGTTATGTGCATCTTAACACACATGAATCTAAGTTCAGGTTGTATACCAGTTACTAGTTTATTGATAGTAAAAGATGCGAGTTCTGTGCCCCTCTCGACAGCATCGCATTACCACCTCCGTTCCACGTGGGGTGACCACTCTCCTGGTTTGCCCATGAATGAGGGGTTTCCTGGGACACAGGACTTTTGTTACTAAAACCAGGACCATTGTAGACAAACCCGGGCATTTGGGGATGCTAGTTGTGAGAAATTATTTCCTTAGCGGAAGAAATTGGCTGGACTTTTATAGGAAATGGATAGCTGTCATTTAGTTGCACTTTTCCAGTTACAGGCACGATTTGATATTTCCCATAGGCCCCTTGTACAGAGTGTGTGTTGTTGCTCGCCTGCCCTGTTTTACACTGGATGCTGTGTAACATTGTTCATGCACCTGACAGCTGGTAGCAGAAAGGCTTGCTTCGGGAAGCTCAAAAACTTTTTAAAAATCCTTTTTTTAACCAATTCCTTTTTTGTATATAGAGTGCTTTACTAATAGTCATTTTAGAGTCATCATGAAATGGCTATTCAGTGTAATATTGAAAAAGAAAAAAGGATTTAAAGTAGCTGGCTCCAGTAAGGACAGTCCTCTGAAAGAGATGGAAATATACCAAATTGCCTTGGTTACAGTTTCCTGTGCTCCGAAACTTCTAATTTTTTTTTTCTGCTGAGCTCTCTAGATTTCCTTTAGAATCAAGTTTTTAGTCCTCCTAGCTAGAACTGTTATTTAAATTAACTGTGTCTTCTTTCAAACTGTGCAATAATTTGTGTGCTTAATGATTAGCTTCTCTCAGCGCTTCTGGTCTCATCATAAAGTGAAAATATACCTGCTGGAGGATATTATCTATTTTCCTGCCTTTTCTTGTCTATCTGACTTGGTCCAAGCAGAGACACCTTTAGAAACCTTTGAGTAAAAACTAGCTATACTTCTGGTGTAAGACAATTCCACTTTTTTTTTTTAGCTTATCTGCATAGACAGTCGTGTAACCTAATAGAACAAATATAATGTTATGCAAGTTTTTCAGATTCTCTTTATTAAGCTTGTCCAACATCATTCTACCAAGGAATAAATTTACTTTCTAAAATATGCTTCAATAATGTTGTTTCAAGATTGATATTACTCACTCGATGTACATGCCCGTTCCCTCAATATCTTTCTGAATATTGATTTTGAATCTTAACTGATATTACAACTACAGCTTGCATATTTACTGCCAACACACATAGGAGTGAACAATTCTGCTTGAATTGGTGAGATGTTGCTCACACCAATGTATAGTACTCTGACGTCATAGAATTCTGTATTTTACTCAGTGCTTGTGTGGAAAGGGTTCCACTTGATTAGCATCAAGTGATTTTCAGGCTCAGGTTTTGCTCTGAGCGTGGCATGAGAAATGTGCATGAATTGAGCTCCTTTAGCTGTGGAACAGCCATATCACAGTTGTTTGCATGGTATATTTCTATAACCATAAAATTTTTAAATGTGACTGTTGGCTCTATAGTTGAATAACTTTTGGGGTGTGTTAATGATGACTTTATAGGAGTCAACAGTAAAAAGAATAGACCTCCATTTCCCCTTACAATTCTCTTGTAAACATTTTATGCCACTTGGTGAATGAAACCAAATGCCTCCTATCAGTTGCATGCATTCACTTCACCCATATTCACAGCAGCTTACCTTGAAGCCAGGTGCTCTGTGGCCACTGGAGGGCAATCATACTCCTCCTGGCCCATCCTGGTCACAGTGTGATGGGCGAGACAGACCAAATAAATGGTCACCCAGAGAAAGATCAGTGTTTCTGAATTTGTAGGTCATTTTAGAATGAAAACTTTCTATTTAACAATTATTACATCAATTGCAATTATATTTCAAAAGCTGGTTAGTGCCTCCAAACTATTTAATGGCTATTTCCCTTGTTAACATCATGTTTTTGAAGTTTATCTGCCCAGCACATTCATTGTACAATTATTTTCTCATTAGCACTTACCAAAAATCAAACAAGTGTCCATCACAATGCACTGAGTTGATATATTGCTAGCAACCCCCATTCCCACCCCACCCCCCAAAAGGAAAGATTTTATTTCATTTTTTTCTTAGGCTATGTATCATGATGGTGGACACATATATAATTTCCAATATTTTAAAATACTTAAAATATGCCCTAACCAGTTTGGCTCAGTGGATCGAGCATCAGCCTGCGGACTGAAGGGTCCCAGGTTCGATTCCGGTCAAGGGCATGTACCTTGATTGCGGGCACATCCCCAGTAGGGAGTGTGCAAGAGGCAGCCAAATCGATGTTTCTCTCTCATCGATGTTTCTAACTCTCTATTCCTCTCCCTCTCCCTTCCTCCCTTCCTCTCTGTAAAAAATCAATAAAATATATATTTAAAATAAAATAAAATACTTAAAATCTCCATTGGTGACTCAGTGGCCTTCACTGATGTCATCTAACTCTCTCATTTATGACTATACTAGTCATACTTTGTTTTTCTGTTGACTTGCCAGCCTGTAGTTAAATGGAGCTAGTGAGCCCTTTTCTGTTGGGGTCCAACCCCAACAGGTCCAGGGGTCCCCAAAGGTGTGGACGGAGTCGGCGATGAAGGAATGACACGGAGACAGCCTTCAGTTGATCAGCAGCCTAGCCAGGATCTCTAGCCAGGAACTCCAGCCAAGTTCTGGTTAGGATCTGATGTTTATTGTCTTGTTACATCTGTATTTATACCAGTCGATTTTAATCCTGTCAATTTCTATTGCAAAGGTTAGGGTGTTTCTTATCTCCATTCCAGGGAGTAAAGATTATGTAGCTTAAGCGTGATTGTTTGTAGTTAAAGTGATTAACTACCCGCCTGGCACTTAGTTAAGGGGTTGTATCCCCTCCCTAACCTCAGGGAAAAATCCCCACCTGGGGAAACAACCTTTCTCGGAGAGGTGACCATGGTAAAAACACATGGCGCTAAGGAGAGCAAACATATTAAGAACAATATGCTATATATGCCAGGTCCCTTGAAACATATGCTGTGCAGATGTTTCTTTCCTGCAGTGACTGTGTCAAGCAGCAAGGATGGACCGGCTTCCGGCACTTTTCTGAACATCTATGTCAGTGTTGTGTGGAGGATAGGAATTGAATTGGAGAAGGAAACAAATGTATGGCCTTCATAAAGACTCAGGGCGCTTTTCTGCTTAACTCCAGTGGTAAACAGGCATGAAGTGTTGGTTGTATCTGATGACTTTGTTAGTGGATGTCCTAATGGCTGTAGGATGACAGTCTTTGGGAGTGGCAGGGAGCGGAGCAGAGCGGCTCAGCTGGAGCCCAGGCAGGCCAGTTCTGCAGGCCCTTCAAAGCCCGGGGCCTCCCCACACCTCCACCTACCCTCTGCCCCACGCGTTCATATGCCAGTCACAGCTGTCATCTTTTCCGCCCTCAACTGAGATAAAATGACGAGTTTTGCTGGTTGGAAACCACTTAACACTAACATGGGGGTGCTTGGGTACTCAGAGGAGTCAGAGAGCCTGGCATATAGCCTCTTTGGCAACAATTTCAGTTCCCCCAGGGAAAGAAAATACCTTAGATTGTTCATGATGAAATGATATAGGCTATGGTTCAGTCATAAGTGAGAACATAGGATTTACATGAACTTTAACAAAAGATCTCCACCATTGGGTTTCCTTAAGCCCAGACTGGACTTTTCTCCTGGACCATGTGGGCCACTCTGTCTCTTATTTAACTAAGGAGGCAAAATTGCTTCGTATAATATTACATAACTAAAACAAAATTGTTCATGGCAGTTACCAATTGTGATGAAGTTATTGGTGAGTTTTATTTTCTTCTTTTCTGGAAGTCTTTACAAGTTTGTTACAATGAACATGAATTGCTTTTTAACCAAGAAAAAAATCATTTATAATAAAACTTGCAAAAGTCCATGTATAAAAATACTACATATATCTTTGCCATAGCAAGATAATTTTATTCCATTTTATTCAGTATGTTCTGACTGACTGGACCTGATATTATAATAATGAGCTCTTCCATTTGTATAGTTCCTTACACAGATTTTTCTCATGTGGGACATATACTTAATAACGGTAATGGGATATATAATAATATTTCAAATTGAGGAAATGGTGGGGTAGATATTTTATCTTGTTTGCCAAGAATTATGTAATTAACAAATAGCAGAAATAGAGCAATAATTCTTAATCCTAGAATAATTTTCTTTTTATATATATACTAGAGGCCCAAAAATTTGTGGCCCGGCCTTCGCCCATTTGCAGTCCAGGACCCCTTGGGGGATGTCCACCTGTTGACTTAGGCCCACTCCCCGGGGGATCAGGCTTAAGCTTGCAGTCAGACATCCTTCTGGTAGCCAGGGAGCCCTCGGGGGATGTCCGACTAAAGGCTTAGGCCCCCAAGGGATCGGGCCTAAACTGTTAGTTAGACATTCTTAGTGCTGCCATGGAGGTGGGAGAGGCTCCTGCCACCACCTCCGCACTGGCCAGCCATGAGCCAGCTTCTGGCTGAGTGGCACTACTCCTTGGTCTGACCTAAACCCTAGAGATTAGTACTTCATTTTACAACTTTTTCTCGGTTTATAGGCAGCAGCAAACTCAGACCACACAGTCGGGTGTGCAAGAAATGTTGCTTTCTTTATTGTTTAGTAACCAAACCTAACTTCAACTTCAGCCCCCATTCTGCCAAGTGAAAAAACAAAAACAAAATATTATTTAACTTAGGTTCCCCACCCCCTTCTCTGGAGTTGTACTTCCATGTCAGACAGTTTATATCTCAGGCAGAGGTGCCAAAGAACCGAGCAGGGTCAAGAACATGTGGACCTCAGTCTTCTGTCTGGACTGGCCCCCACCCAGTGCCCTTGACCCTCACCTGACCCTCACCTCAGAGCTCAAGTCCATGCTGATCCCTGGTATATTCTCCTCATCTGGGCCTTGAGGCCTCTTGAGTCCAATTCGCTCTCTTCATCCCTCCCTGCCACCTTCTCTCTCTCACACAAAGAGCTATTGGGCTTTCTGGGGTGAGGTCCTCTGACACCTCCTCAGCCCCGTTGCATGGACATCATCTTGGTGCCTTGGTCACGGCCACAAAGCTGTGTGGCTGCTCTCAGACCCTCCATCTCCTGCTGCCTTAGGGAGTGACTCAGTGGGAGGGGAGGGTCACAGTCCTTTTTACATGGCCGCCAACAAACACTCAGTGTTCCTTCCCTCTAGTTCTCCTTCTCCTCCTCACCCCAGTCCAGGCATGTCTATGTGCAGGGCAGGGGAGGGTGGGAGGCAGGCGTGTCTCTGACCCAGCACACAGGCTTCCAGATCCACTGCTCCCCCAGGAGGCCTTCCACGCTCTAGACCTCGACACCCAGAACCTGTCCCCTCTCCACTGCAGGTCTTTGCCCACAGTGGTCAAGTCTGTTTAGAGCAGTGGTTCTCAACCTTGGCTACACATTAGAATCACCTGGGAATCTTTTTAAAATCCTGATTTCTGCACCTCATCCTTTGTTACTAATGT
>NW_005360124.1:7805116-7805350 GCF_000412655.1 Myotis brandtii | reverse complement strand
CCGCCCTCTGATCGCCATGGCCTGCGCCCAGGCCCTCCCGCCCTCCGATCACCATGGCCTGTGCCCCAGCCCTCACGCCTCCGATTGCCCACCATCGATCGGCACAGGCCAGCCGGCAACCCCAGCCCCTGGGGTCGGGTTTGCTGCCCGGCTTTCCAATGGCGATCACCGGCTGGGGGGTGGGGAAAGGCGGCCTTTGCCCACCCCCTAGCTCTTGCCTGCCGCCTGGGTTGC
>NW_005360124.1:7787045-7805092 GCF_000412655.1 Myotis brandtii | reverse complement strand
GCCATCACTGGAGCAAGCAAGCCTCCCTGTTCGCTTCAGTGCATGGCTGCCGGCCGCCATCTTAGTTGGCAGTTGATTTGCATAAGGATATGCTGATTAGCCAATGGGAAGGGTAGCGGTCGTACGCTAATTACCATGTTTCTCTTTTATTAGTGTAGATATGCTATAATATCTTTTTCCTCCAATATGTATATGTTCTGCTAAATCCCATGAAACATATAAAGAAATATAAGACCCAGTTCCTGCCATCAAGTAGTTTATAATACAATTGGGGTAAAAATACATATGCTGGCAGAGTTAATTATCAATTCAATTGTTGGCACAGATAAAATGTGCAGTGCATAGTACAGTGCCTGGCACATAGAAGGCACTCAAGAAATGATAGATAGATGGATAGGTGGGTGGGTAGACAGACGAATGGATGGATGGATGAGTGAGCAGATGGATGGGTGGGTGGATGGATGGTTGAGTGGATGACTGGGCAGATGGATTGACAAATTAATTAGAGGTATAGGACTATAAAGGAGAGAAGCTCACTGATCACAGATGATTGAATTTCAGTAACTATTGATTTTTATAGTCTAGAGATTATTTCAAGAAAGAGAAGATAGACTAGCTGGGCCTTCAGGAACTTGTAAGAGTAGAGTTTAACTCTTCACCTAGAGTAGTGAAGGAATTCCAGGCCCAGGGCCCAGCATGAGCAAAGGCGGTGAGACAGAATGAGCACGATATGACTGGGAATGTCAGATCTCCAGAACAGGAATGACTTTTCTAAAGCAAAAAAAAAAGGAGTTTATTTTGAAAATTGAATGGGATTACAACATAGAACATCTTGAATTTTAAGCTGAAGTATTTAAATAATCCATAAGCCTGGGCAGCTTTAGAAATATTTGCATAAAGTAATTAATGTTATAAGGAAAATGTTTTAGGCAACAAATTTGGTAGAAGTATGACTTTGTGTTAAATATAAAGATATGAGACAGTTTAATACATGGTGAATATTTGAAGTATTCAACTGGGATTTTAAAGTATTTTCAGAAAGAACTGCACAAGTTGATCTTGCTGTATTATCATTAAAATATTCCTGTATGCAATCGAAGTTTCTGAGACAGTTCTGTCAAATTCAGCTTTAGATCAATAAGTATTCTCATTGAGAACTAAAAGATTACAACATGTGAGGATACAAAGTTGGCATAAAAGTTAGATGCCTCCAAATGTTTCATGAATAATGTTTAATAAATTTTTCATATGCTAGAGGAAAGGTAATAATTTATGTCTTCTGGAATATTCAACCTAACTTCTAGGCATGTCTGAAAATTGGCATTTCTTCCATGTAAGTTCTCATTGCACTAGAAGAAGTTGTATACATCGTCACTTCTCTTTAATCCTATTACTTTATCTCACAAAATTGATGATGTCATCATATGAATACAAGTGGTCTTTGAGCAAACATGTGGGTTAGAATCCAGCCCAACCACTGAATTGTTGGGCAATCCCAGCCAAGTTTCTCTCTGATCCTCAATTTTCTCATTCATGAACGATGATAAATAATAGCATTAACATCTTTGATTGTTAGGAGGATTAAATGTAAAAATATGCACTTGTGCCTGCCATGTAAAAACAACACATGAATGATAGTCATGTTACTAGTGATGATAATGTTATACACATTCATTTTCTTGTTGTGATTGTTTACTTGTCTTGTTTTATTTGTTTTAAATCATTGCTATAAAGAAAGCTAGGATCCCTTAGGGGGATGTGTGTTCTCTGCTGAATGAAATTATAGCTCAACATGTATAGCACAGGTTGCTCATAACCACAGCAAAGCTGACCAGCTTCTTGCCTTTTGTAGTGAGCCATCTCTATGGTTTTGGACTGATGGATGCAGAAGCCATGGTGATGGAGGCGGAGAAGTGGACCACTGTTCCTCAGCAGCATGTGTGTGTAGAGAGCACAGACCGACAAATCAAGTAAGGTTTGCCGCAAGTACATAGCACATCAATGTCTTGAAAGAGTGCAGGCCAGGGCAAGTGCTCAGGATAGCCCTGCGTTACACATGGAAGCTAAAACCGGTGTAGTTTTTTTCTAATGTAATTACAAACTCTAATAGAATGTCTGGGATACGAAGCTGTTAAATCCACAAAGTAGAACCCAAGTATCCTTAAAAGAAAAGCATCTCTTAAAAGGTGATTTGGGGGTGGGGGGTGGGGGGGGGGACTCTTGATGGGCATTCTTAAGACTTCTACTCTATCAGTATATCTATTTGTTGTTATAAGTATTCTTCGTAAGTCAATGTACTCCAAGAAACTAAATAGCATGTTCTGGTAGCTTAACTCCATACCATGCAGTTCTCCAGAGTGGGGGAAATGCACAGTTAATGAGATTGCAGTTTACTTAGAGATCCCAGGGCCCGTTCCCAGGTTTCAGCTGCACAAACGTGAAGGCTGTGCTGACAGGGTTGACCTAGCGAGAATGTGAAGTCTCTCCTAGGTGCTGAATCCACAGAACAGGATACATCTTCATGATTTTATTCGTATTTTGCTTTTGGCTTTCTTTTTTAGAGAGTTGGCTCTCATAAAAATATTTATGGACTTTGTTTATGATAAAACTAGAGCCATTGTAATTCTTGAGAAAATTTGTCAGGAAGCAGAAATAAATGAAGTAAAGTGGGGTTTTTCCCCATATTCATTTGTGGCATAGAATAACAGAAAAAAGATAAAGGAGTGGAAAGTGAACCAGTATTTATGGAACACTTATTAAGGGCCCTGCCAAGTGCTAGAAACTTCATGTGTGTTTTCTTATTAAAAGTTTGTAAACGTTTGGGTATTACTCCCATTTGACAAATGAGGAAGCGAGATCAGTGGGAATATTTGTTTATTCATTCACAAATTTATTTACCAGTTCGGCAACTATTTTTCTTGCACTTACTGAATAGCAAGCACTGAGCTAGATATTAAGGGGAATGAGAAGGGCTTCCTTCCCTTTGAAGTTTACAGTCTTGTGGGAGTCAAGTCAAAAAAATATAAGTAAATAATTCTAAGTTACAATAAGTGAATGTTGGGCATACAAAGGGTAGAAAATAAGAGTGGCGACATATTTTTCCTGTGGTTCAATGACAGTCTCAGAGAGTGAAATTTAAGCTTTGGCCATGAAGAGTCAGTCATAGGAACAGCAGAGGGTGGGGGGAGGGGGCCCTGAGTTGGAAAACTATCCCAGAACTTGAACTGAGGCCAGTGTGGCTAGAGCCCAGTGTTCAAGGGGGGTAGGGGGGAGGGGGCAATGGCACAGAAAGAAGCTAGTGAAGAGGACAGGAACCTGTGGACAAGAGGAAGTGTGTACCCCTGGGTTATAGAGTAAGGAAATGGTAGACCAGGGTCAAATCCCACAGTCATGCTAATCCCCAAGCTTTCACTGTACCATGGTACTCTATAGCAGTGGCTCTCAAAGTGTATTCCATAGACCAGCAACTTCCCTATCACCTGGGAACTTGTTAGAAATGCTAATTCTTGGGATCTAGCCCAGCCTTACTGAATCAGACACTGGGTCCAGGGCCCAACAATCTGTGTTTTATAAGCTGAGATTCTTACGTTGGAAAAGCACTACCTGTGTGAAGGTAAAAGGCCCTCAATTCCCCCTTTCCTCTCGATTGCATCTTTCCCGCTGTCTAAAGTGTTAATCCTTTCAATGACCCAACCATTTGGTGATAGCACTGTGTCCTTGCGTGTCCAGCGGCCAGCTGCTTGTATTACATTGTGCAATGTCATTCGAGGCCTGCAGGCTCTCTTCGCCAGGAACCTCACTCAAACCCCCTCTCTCTCTGTTGCAGGACAATTCGCCCCAACAGTGCCGTGCGCTCCATCTACAAAGCGTCGGGCTGCTCGGATAACCCCAACCACCATGTCAACTACCTGGAGCACGTAGTTGTGCGCATAACCATCACCCATCCCAGGAGGGGTGACCTGGCCATCTACCTGACCTCACCCTCAGGAACCAGGTCCCAGCTTTTGGCCAACAGGTACCATGATAACCTCTGCCCACCAGAGTGTGAGTCACACTGACACTCAGCTGTTCTTTAGGGAGGAAAGGGCAGCTGCTCTCTATTTACTACCCTAAGAACTAACTAAGGGGCACACAGATGTCATGATGGATAGTCACTGCCCATACATAATTAGAGAGTGTGAAGCTGCAAAGAACAGTAGCACATATAATAGTTGGGGAATATGAAAGGGATGCTGCAGAAAAATGGAAGGCCACCTGTTGTTCCTTATCCTAAAATGATACATAGAGCCCTAACTCCTTAGGCCTCTGAGATTCTTCCCCCTGTCCTTAAATGTCCGCTGGCATTTGGTACAGATTAGCTGACTTCTCTTGCCCAAGCATTTTCTGAAGTTCAAGGAAATTCTATTTGTTTTAAAAAGGGTACTGGCAAATTTTCCCCCACAAACAGTCAATTAGTAAATGTTTTGAGCTTTGCAGGCCATGTTTCTGTTATAGCTACTCAACTTGGCCATTAGAGTGCAAAAGCCACTGTAGACGATATAAATGGATGGGCATGGCTGTGGTCCAGTAAAACTCTATTTACAGAACAGGCAGAGGGCAGCTGTGGCTTGAGGAGGCTGTGTAGCTGACTGACCCCTATTTTAAAGGCTAGCCCTTTAGTCTTTATTGCCCCAAAGGGCACTCAGTTTCTCTTCTTAGCCTTGTCACTTCTCCCCACCCCCTGTGCCAGGATCCTGAGAAAAGGCCAGAATGTTCTAGCCCAAGCTTTCTTTGCCCCACTGGCTTTTTGAGTGGTTGGGAGCATGGGGGGGGGCAGGGGGGAGGGGCGGTGCTTGTCAACAGGTGGGACCAGATGGGAAAATATCAGGTTGTCCTATACACCTCATTCCCATTATGGTTCTAAAGTACAAACCATAAGACAAGCAGAAAGGAGCCTAAAAGAGTCTTTCATTTTATATTTTTCTCCAAGAGGAACATTTAATGGGAGTAAAAACCTCATCATCAATGGCATATAGAGTCCAAATGAAAGCCAACCTAGTATGGAGTACACGTGCCAGGGGACCCTGGCAGCGCGGGTCTTTGTTAGCAGCCTTAACAACAAGCCGGAGGAGGTGAGAGGCCAGGAGCCAATGCAGGCCTGCAGATCCGAAGTGAGCCTGGGCAGTTGCCAGTTGCTTTTCAGAATCCCCAAATTCTATCTGCAATGGGACAGGGAGAAAAAGGGAGAGCAATAAGTAGCGCTTCCAGTACAGATTCCTAAATCTTCAATTGCATTTTCTTTCCGCACTTGAAAGACTTGCCGTGTTCTTTAAAACCTGACAGCTCCCATTCCAGCATGGGGACGTCTGGGCGTAGAGCTTTATGAAGCGCTGGGTCCTCCGCACCCTGTAGACGGGTCTCCGCTGTCACCTGCCAGGTCATTGCACATACCTGCCTGATGCTTCTTTTCAACAAGCGAGGCCTTCAGATGCACAATGACATGATTAATGGAGGTCACACTAGCCTTTGTTACTGAACCCAGAGAAGACCCTTTTCTCTGTTGTTTCTTTTCTGTCTTCACCATTGTTCATCTGCATGGAACCTGAAAGAGATTGCAGGTGAAACATTGTGAAGTGCACACACGGGCAGCTCTTCTGCCTCCAGCCCCTCTATCGTGGAAAAACAGTCCTTCGCAGTTGCTGTGTGCTTGGAAAGCTCAGCCTCCTCCGCCTTGCTGGGCTCTTCCTGCACATTCTGGTATTTTGTGTTGGCTTCCCCCAAAATGACTTCAGTGAGGAAACTTGTGAGCAGAGGAGCTGTGGGTGCCGCTCGTCACAGGCGTTTGGTGGATGACGAGGTCCCTGGCGTCAGTCGCACATGCATTCTTGAACCACGGACATCTGCTTTGCTCTTTGCAAAGTGCTGAACCCAAGATCGCTGCCTGACTTGTGTCGGAGAAAAAGAAACATGCATTTCAGGCGCTCAGCGACTGGCGGTCCCGAGGTTTCCCTCAGTTTCCCCAATCAAGGGCTCCCAAGAATGAGATTTGCACCCAGAGTGGGGCTTCTGGGTCTGGAGCATTTTCTTAACCACTGCTCTTTTGGACATTTTCCATCTCAGGAAAACAAGTAGCCCCCCAAAGAGGTACACAGTCTAGACTGGAGAAGGGGCTGACGGCACCGAGAGATGTAAAGGATGTTATGAATTCATTTGTCTACAGCTCCCCCAAAACATTGCTCTGAGCGGCTGACTCCTTAAATGTAAAACAGCTGCCCCAGGTCCCAAAGCCACACGTGGCCACGTTCCAGGGCCTGGCTCCCCTGTCCCCGCTGTGCTTGACACTGGTAGCATCCCTCCTACCGAGGCGGCTCCGGGAAAGACGGTTTCTCTTGGCATTTCCTCCTTCTGGCGTATTCTGAAGCTTAAATTTTATGAGAGGAAATCTCTACTCAAAACCACTCCGTCTCAAGCCTAGTGGCAAGGAATCCTTGTGCCCTGTCACGTTGGCCCTGTTTAAAAACACATTCCCAGGACTGGGAGCTGGGGGCAAGCAGCACAGAAAAGGGTGGGGAGGCGGGGGGGAGGCCTACTTGCCTCCTGGCCTCCTCCTCGTTGGTCTGCAGGGCAAAACACTTCACCTCAAGGAAAAGGTGACTAGGTTGGGTTTTAGAAGGAATTTGTGTATCAAAGATTATAAATGAGAGCGATAAATTGCTCCCCTGTTTGCATATCTTTCCTTCAGGGAAGTCAAGATTTCTGAAGATCACATACAGCAGAGAACACTGTGCAGTTAAAAGATAGGATTCTGAAAGGTTTTAAATACAGAGTTTCCCTAGTGGAGGTGAGGGGGCATTTGAGGTGAAGAGGTAGAGCTGTGGCCAAGAGTCACTCCCATCAGGTCCCTCCTGCTCCTCCGGGAGGTGCAGCTCCTCACAGGGACTGTGGATTGGCTGTTGCAGGAAGGGAGGGTGCCGAGAGCGAGCCCACACCCCCTTTATGAGGCAAAACTAGACACGTGGACAAGGAGGGGAGACATGCCGCTCCCTTCTTCCCTGGGACTGTTCTTGTCAGTGTTGACAAAATAGGGATTATAGTCTTGGGCCCTGAAAATATTATCCTTAAGGGTAAATTCCCAAAGGGAATAAAGTCCTCCTTTTCCTAGACATTTCTGTGAGGCATTTCTTCAGCGCATCCTGTGCTTCCCCTCTGCACAGCAAGTCCTGGGGAATCGATTTTCCACCACGTCGCTGAGCACGTTAGGTCTGCGTGGGCCGTCCGGAGCCCCTCAGCGCCGCCCTGTGCGGGCTGCGGGGCACTTGCTGGAGCTCCTGTGGAGAACAGCTGCTGGGGGAAGAGCGTTTACCCAGGCATCTGCAGGTGCTGAGCCTGGAAGGCACTCGGCAGCATTGAGAGCCAGTCCAACTTGAGCTTGCGCCCCATTCGCCCAGCAGGCGAGCACCCCAGGGAAGCCAGGTGGATGATTTAGTGGGAGGGTGGGAGCCCTGAATAAACAGAGGAGTCCTCAAATGGACAAAGGGCAGTGCCTCCTCTCCCCTTTGTTTCCCCTGCCCTCCCACCCTTTGGGTTCCCCTCTTGGCCTGTTAGCCCTGCCTAACAAAGAGCCAGGCTAAATGATCGCCACAGATTGTTTGCTTCTGGGGAGAATGTAGAGATCTAGCACCGAACCGCAGGGGCAGCCAGGGCAGCTGGGATGCCTTGAAAATGTTTTTAGACAAGAGCAACTTTAGATAGGAGCTTTTGTTCTACGACATTCACAATCTGCCCTTGTAAAAATTTTCAAACAAAAGCATGTCTCATCAGATTCTTCCTTCAATTGCACTTGTTGAGAATTACAAAAAGCTGTCATCATCTTCCCCCTCCCTGAACCTCCCCTCCCCCAACTCATTGAGTTTTAGAGTTCGTTTCTCTGGGTTCCAAATTTTGGCCTCTGACAGAAAGCCTCCCTTTCTAAATTTGATTACAGCTGAGTATCTCTGCTTCTAATTAGGATCTTAAGTACAGAGGAGGTGCACTTTCTAAGCTGCAAAACCTATAGCCTTCTATCATGAACTATGGTTAAGTGTGGTGTTTATATTTGAATCATTTTGGTTGCTGCCCTTCCCACATGTTCAACAACAGACTGTGGACATTTGTAAAGTGTCAGGCTATATGCATGCATTTGTGACTTGCAGTACAAATGATACTTTTGCAGTGAAAGTTTTTCATTTCAGTAAGGCCTCCCCGTGAGAACCCTCTTCCTTCGTTCAAAAGAAGGGATGGCCTTAGAATTAGCCAGAGCTGGGTGATCTTGACTTCACCCGTTTTTCTGTTTGACTTTGGAAAGGTGATTCTCTCATCTGGAAAACAGACCTCATAGTGTGTGCCTCACAGGGTTGTTGCAAGTATTAAATAAGATAACGTAAAGCAAGTCCTCAGCACGGCCCCTGGCATAGCAAGTACTTAGTAAGTGCTAGCCTTTATTTCCCCGCGCTTCTCCACGCACCTGGTGAATGACTCAGTCAAGCAGATGGCTGGCCCCTCTCCCAGAGGTTGTCATCTGGAGATCTGGGGTGAGGTCCATGGATTTGCCTTCCAGATAAGCTCCCAGGTGATGCCGAAGCTGCTTGTCCACACACCACACTTTAGCATCGATTTAAGAGATAATCCAGCTTTTTTGTACACGTTCTTGTTATTTTCGTGTCATCAGAAGACTTGTGGGCAGTATGTGCTAGCTAGATGCTGTGTGCAAGTAATTTACAGAGGAGTTAAAAATATAAAGCAGATACTTCGATAAAAGCCATAAAATGGACTAAATCTTCACAAGATTAAGTACTTACATCATATACCTACCCACAAGAAGAAATGCATTTTGGGGTTGGTGAGTAAGTTAGTAATAGTGGGCATGTTGAAAGTTTTTTAAAACTCATCTTTTTAGGTCATCAAAACCTCTAGAACCAGTATCTTTCACTCAACCTTTCTTAAATAAATGATTTAGGTTAGAGAGAAAAAGACCTAATAGTGTGTTTTCAATACCCTATTTCAGAAACAAATTATTTAAAACTTACAAAAGCCAGTAGCTAAAGAAAATAAAAAACTAAAATGCAATTGAGACAAATGAGTGCTTTAAGCATTATATATGCTCTACCTTAAATAGGGATGAAGCACTCAGACATTTTAAAACAGAGAAAACTTCCAAAAATATTGGTCTAATGTCTATTTTTATAGTGAACATAAATACTGTTTGTTAGGGTATAGTTCTGAAATTAAGATCCATTTACAATTCTAGAAATAATTCTGTACACATAGCTGTCAGTATTTATACATCTTATTAAACGATTGCCGTAACATCATAGGAAGGAAAATGTTGTAGCCTTGATGGTTTGGCTCCGCTCTTGAAGTGAGAAAGGGGGGAGGGGGAGAGCTTAAAGTAGTTATAGGAGGTATTTCCTGGGTTACTTCCTCACAAGAATGTACTACCAGGCTTCATCCAAAATAACTTATTTGAAAACTGCTCAATGGGACAGGGCTGTGGGGCACCATTTAATAACCAGATGCATCATTTCTGCCACCGTGTGCACATCTCCTTTCGTTGAGCATGTTATTAGGAAGTCAGCTCTGACAGGACAGGGTTTCACCACAACAGGAGATGTGGATACGGACCTGGAGTTCCCCTACTCCAGCTTGCTGCACACTGGCCCTGCTTCATTGGCGTCTTCCCCACACCGATGATGCTGGCATGTGTCTGGTTTCTCCACTGATGGCACAGCAGAGGCGTTCACACCGGGCATTGGACTTTTTAGTTGCTATACAGAGACCACACAGTTAGAATCTCCTTAGCAGGTGTCCACCATCTGACACTGGATTATCTTGAGCAAGTATATTCTTTGCAACACAAGTCTAGTCTACTAACGACATGACTTCCTGTCATGTGCAGGTGATGTGGTGTCTTTAAAAGGTACAGTGCAATAAACAAGGAACAGCATTAAAATAAAAGACAGGGTGAAGGTAGAACACCGAATGCCCAGCTAGTTGAAACAACAGCCATCAGTGTCTGTCTCTTTCCCCATCAACTCTTTTAGCAAAATGGAATGATTGAGTTGAGCCTCATTTTAATTCCTCTCCTCAGCTTTTATGTTCCCGTGAAATTAATGATCGTGCCAGCTCTGTGTAAAGTGAGGAGACCAGGGGGTAGCTGGTGAGCCAGATAGACAAAGCCTGTTTATATTCGAGCTTTGAAACACTTGTTTGAATGCTGATTTGTGAACATTTCTTCTTGGCACCTGGTGTATATTTAATTTTTATTTCCAACGTGATTTAAAAGTGATTAAAAGCAACGGAACGGTTTTCAGAGGTGGACAGGAAAGGGTGGAAGGGAAGAAACAGAGGGCCTGCTAATCCGGCAGTCAAATAGCTGACCTGGGAGGATGAAAAGCTGGCTAAGGTTGTGGAAACAAGACGGCCCCTCGTGCGACAGCAGCCTCAGTCTCCTTTGTCGTTTTTGGACGTGAGGCAAGCAGCCAGATGCTCTGTCTAAACTGTTTGGGAATTGCTTTGAAGTCTGGCACTCTTAGAAAGGTATGATGTGACAAGTTGTTGCTTCAGTGCCCTCAAATGGCTCAATGGCCACCAGAATTAGAGCCTAAATTAGACTGTGGGCTAGGAAGTGGTTCTAGACTGGTTTTCCGCCTCCGTCCATTTCTGTGTCAACATATTCCCTTTAGTAATGTGTCTCTGGCAGGAAAGGCAACATAAAAAGCTCCTCTCCCCCACCTCTGTGTCTCCCAGCATGCATACTTTCTAAGTTTAACGTGAAGAACTCTTGTGTATATAAGTCAATTCTGTAATGACTCAGCAATTTCTTCCTGGCCAAGTCCAGTTTTAAGCCATAACCTTGTAAAATGAGCCCTATTTTGGTAGCACATGACTTATAGGATCTCCATCAAATGTACCATCCTTACTGCATAGAATATCTAGTGCAGGTGTGGACACATTCATATAGGGAGCCACTAATTCCATCCCTGTCATTGTGAGGGAAAGCTGCCAGACCCAGTGAGGTCCTCATTGAAATACCAGACCCCTCTTCGCTCAGAGCTAAACTGTACAGATAGCATACAGATATTCTTAAAAAGAGAAAGGGGCTTTGTGCCCATGTAAGGTTTGAAAATCCCTGTCTATCGTTAACCCCATTGTAGAGATGCCTGTGACATACCTGAATATCCCAGAGATCTGAGATGTTCTCCAGAAAGGAAACCTGTTCAACCTTAACTCAGCCTTTCCCAGAGTTCCTGACATGGGACACTGAGAGAATGCTGCTAAATCATTTTTATTTTTCTTGTTTCAAGGGCTCAGGAACGTGCAGCAAGTCATATTCCTGTTTATTGTTTTTCTCCTGGAAATACTGCAAAGTGTCAGCCATTTACCTAACACAGCCTATAGCTGTGTCACCCAACATTGCAGCTTTTGAATCCAGCTAGCATTTTAGAAGGAGCCTCTTTAGTATGCTTTTTGTAAAAAAAAAAAAAATAGAATCTTAATATATTACGTTGTAAGGAAAGTAAACTAGTTTTTTTGTTTTTAAAAGGGCATATTTTACCCCAGAAGGAAGAACTACATAGAATGTCAAATTATAACCACAAGTTTGCTTGGTGAACATGAAATCACCATCAACATCCACTCGCCATAACCTTTGCATTTGTCTCCACTGAAGGACAGATATGTCCCAGGAACTGGACATTGTTGCTCCTAAAACAGTGCTAGACATATTTCCCTCTCTGTCTACCTCTCTGGCTCTCAGATTATTGTTCTTATTTCATTCTTTTAAAAAAAAATAAAAATAATAGATGCACATGATTTAAAAAAGAAAAGTTCTTTGAAAATATCTGTCACTTGTCTCATCTTTTAGTTTCCACCTTCCAGGCCCCATCTCCACAGGAATCTTTTGGCTGTGTTTTCAGGAAGTCAAATGTACATTATATGCCTATATAAATGATAGGCCCATTTCTCAATGTGCTTGTTTTACACATGATCTATTGATTTCTCTTTCATCTTGATGAGGATTTTATTTCCTTACTTTCTCATATTACTTGCATCCCTCAGCATTACATCATAGGAAACAATGCTAGCTATTTCAAGTAGGAGAGGATTTCATGTAGGGAATTAAAACCTTAGGAAATCACCAGGCCCAGTGGCTGTGGTTTAGTGGTTGAGTGTCAACCCAGGAACAAAAAGGTCATGGTTCAATTCCTGGTCAGGGCACATGCCCAGGTTGTGGGCTCAATCCCCAGGAAGGTGCATGCAGGAGGCAGCCGATCAGTGATTCTCTGTCATCATTGATGTTTCTATCTCTCTCTCCCCCTCTCCCTTCCTGTGTCTGAAATCAATAAAAACATGTTTTTTAAAATTTGTTGGAAGGGCTGGAAGATCAAAGTCTAGGCTGGAGTCTGAGGAATGACTCCTGAACTGGAGAAGGTTAGTAGGCAGCCTTTTGACCGAGTGTAATTTACATATCATACAATTCACTTTTTAATATAACCAATTCAGTGAGTTTTAACATATCTATATGGTTGTATAACCATGCACCATTACTTCCAAAATGTGAAACAGTTCCATGACCCCTAACACCTCCACCATAGCCCACTCACCTCCCTCGCAGGTCCAACAACCACTGAGCTGTTTGTTACCTTTTCTAGAGTGTAGTCTTTTGTGTCTGATTTCTCTGACTCACCTTAGTGCTTTTGAAATTCATTCATGGTATTACTAGTTCATTCGTTTTTATCACTGTTGAAGGACATTTGAGTTGTTAACAGCTTTTGACCGCCTTAAATAGAGCTGCTGTGAACATTCACATGTTGTCCTTTGCATGGACATATGTCTTCACGTCTCTCGGGTAAATATATAGGAGGGGATTGTTGAGTTGTATGGTAAGAACCGAGACCCTGTTCTAGAGCAGCAGCCCCATTTTGCATTCCCATCAGCAGTGTAAGGAGTGCCAGTTGCACCACATCTTCAACACGTGGAACAATCTGTCTTGTGGTAAAGTCTTAACCTAATTTCCCTGATTCTCCAGTGGTGGCGCCTTCTAGATTTGTGATTGCATGGCCAGCCCATGCCTGGTTCCCTGTGGGAGAACAATGAATGATACATGTTTGGATCTACTAATCAGTGATGTCCAGGATGAATATAGCCTCCAGTTTTGAGACAAACAGGCAGATGGATTTGAAAAGATCATCGATCACGGTAGTGACTTGATTAATAACAGATAAAACAATGTTTTATGGTTCTCCCTCAGGCTTTTTGACCACTCCATGGAAGGATTTAAAAACTGGGAGTTCATGACTATTCACTGCTGGGGAGAACGAGCCGCCGGCGACTGGATCCTTGAAGTCTACGACACTCCCTCCCAGCTGAGGAACTTCAAGACTCCAGGTGAGAACTTCCTATCTATAATTTGGTTTGCTGTGTAGAAAAAATGAGTATATGTCGGCCAAGGAGTGCTTCACACTCACATATCAACATCATTCTTTTTCATGTGATCCTGTGTTTTGAGTTTTGTGTGTATCCCAGTTCTCAAGATTATGATTTCAGAGGTAATAATTCAAGGATAAGAAATAAAGAATAAATATTTAGATGTAAGTACAGGATAAAACATGACAGCTATTGATTGATATTTCAGAATATAAGACCCACATCTCTAACCAGCTCCCCTTACTTTCCTTGTCCATAAACAAGCCAGCCTTGTCCACCTGCACTGGGCTAAATTGCTGGGTCATAGGAGGAGACACATTTCCTTACTTACCTTTTTTCTGAGTTTACTCTACATTAAGTTTCCGTGCAGGCAAGACATTGGGCTGGCCTGTGCCAGCTAAACCGTTGCCACTAAAGAAAGTGAATGCCCCACATGAACCCAAAACTAAGGAAAAAGAAAACTTAGTTGATATGTTAAAAAAAAAAACATGGAAATTACTATGTTAACAAAGGTCTTTTCAGTTGACCTCAGACTCCTGTTGCTGCATGTGTCCTATTTCCCTCTCCATGGAAGCTATTTCTAACCTTAAAAGAGGAGAGGGGGGAGGGAGTACCAATGCAACATGAGCTGGAGAGGGAGCAGTTCCTTGCAGCAGCCTGTACTGCCCGTGATGAAGCCCTTCGGAGTACTTGGCTCAGTGACAAACGATCTGTGTGATAAGCAACCCAGCTTCCCACCCAGCGGTGGACACATGTTCGATTGTCTGAAAAACTCATACTTCTCAGTGTTCTGTCTAATCCAGCGGCAGAAGAATCAGGCCTCAGAGTGATTTTAGGATTGATGTCCAAGTCCAGCCCTTTCCTGATGGCAGAATAAATTAACCCAGACATTCTGTAGTTAACTGTAAGAGTGTGTACCATTCAGGTACAGGGGGCTGCAGAGGGAGGAGGAGGAGGCCCCCAGTAGAACACGGGTGAACACAAGTGTGCATTTACCAGACTTTGGCCCACCGGTCAGTTTCTTATTCTGAGAGGTCCATCTTTGATCACACAGTTTGGCCATCTTTTCCCTAATTCTGAGCTGGGGTTCATCTGTGTGGCCACAGTGGTCCCATAATCAGAGGTAAAACCAGCATGGTACAAGGTCACAATGAACAACATGCTCTTTGGCCCTGCTGTGGGAGTGACTGGCTGTGCTGCCCTCGCCAAAGGCTGCTCCCAGTTGATGTGTCAGCTGGTGTCACTACAGGGCTTTTATGTGGTGGGAGATCCCAGAGAAATAGACACTGACAATCTTGGCACTTGCGTACCAAGGGGTTGGGGTTGCAGCTTGCGGTTGCCAACCTTTCAGACCTCGCTCCGCGGACCACCAGTTGGTGACTGCTGGCTTAGGGTGAGGACACAAGGGTTGCATTCTCTGCTGAGAATTTAAGACAGTTATAAAACTAATTTAAAGTGACTGCTCTTTATTATCACCATGAACCAGCAATTCTAAAGGATGTCAGTGATGAAATGCTCCTCCCCTGCCCGCAAGAGCACGCTGCCCTGGGGGCACACTGCTGGTTGACCTGACATTTGTGTTCAAGGGTCAGAGGCTCAGAATATAAATCTCTCCGCCCTCAAGGAGTTCAGGGTCTATACAATTCCCTCTGATTCCCTGTGTTGAAAGCCCTCCACAGTGGCCCAGAAAATCCAGATTGTGTGTTTCATAGCATTGGCTGCTCCTTATACTTTAATGTTCACGTTTAACCCCAGTCACTTCCAATCATTTTAAAGATGTTCTTTTATGCCAGAAGAGAGATACTCTAATGCTGTTACTGGTATGTGGGTGCACGTGCACACGCACACATTTCTGTCATTTCTATGGTGAACACTCTTGTGGAAGGTCTCTCTATAATTCATGAGGGATTTCTTATTAAGCTACTAGGTATTCAGTTGGAGGTGTAGAATTTTCTAGCCCAGTTAAATGGTAGAATCATTCCCAAATAGTGGTTCCTAGCTCCAAACCAAATTTATACTTATTTATTGTTTCTTAGCATTTGCATATTATGTAAATGCATATTAAAGATTTGGGGAGCAGTTTTTTGTTTTGTTACACATTAAACCTATCTCGGGTTTTCTGTCTTGGGCAGATTGCATTTATGTTAGCAAGTAGAATGAATTTTTCTCATTCTGTATTTAAACAGCTATTTCTTAACACAGTTGCAATATCAATTGCAAAATCTCCTATAAAATTTAGCAAGTAGGAAAAGTGGTAGGGAAGAAAAAAAAACGATGGCCCAAACATGGCAGTATTTGATGTGACTTGTGGCAGGGGTTCTAAGGAAATAAAATGATCTATTAATTGAAAAATAAAAAGATGGGCTGACCCTCTCAGTGGACTTAGGAAGCGCTTCAGAAATGGCACGAAGGTAAGTAATCAATTATGAGACAGCACTCTTCAGAGCACTTAGGAGGGTAAATTTTCAAATCTAAAATAATTATAAATTAAATGAATCCGGTATTAGGGTGACCATGGGTTGGATTTCCTGTGATGTCCTTGGGTCACATGCTCCATTTGTACACTCAAGAGATGCTATAGGGAAAAGGGGTTCTCTTTTGCATGGCTGTCTACAGGCTGTCATTCATTTCTACTTAACACACACCACTTGGAATTCTGAGATTAAACAGCACCCTGATTATGAAAAGGACAGTCACCAATGAGTTCAAAGAAAAGCTGGCAGAGGGTAAACCTCATGGACACCAGTGTGCTGTCCCAGTGCAAATGTCAGAAAACAGTGTGGCACAGAATAACGTACATGCAATTTTACACGTCAGGTTCCTAAACTCCCAGAAATGAACAAAAAGGCCGTGTTACATATAATGGTTTACAAATGGCAAGATTTTCTTTTCAGAGCTGAATAATATTCCACTGTGTGTGTGTGTGTGTGTGTGTGTGTGTGTGTGTGTGTGTCACAGTTTCTTTATCCATTCATTCATTAATGGAAACTTAAGTTGCTTCCATGTATTGGCTATTGTAAATAATGCGGCAGTGATTATTTATAATAAATACATGTAAACAATCATGTGATACATACACCTCCACATGTGGTGTGTGTATCTTTCCAAGTTGTTGTCTTAATTTTCTTTGGATAAATACCCAGAAGAGGAATTGCCGGACCATATGGTAGCTCTATGTCTACTTTTTTTAAGAAACCTCCATACTGTTTTCCACAGTGGCTGCACCAATTTACATTCCAGCCAGTTGTGCATGAAGGTACCCGTTTCTCCACATCTTTGCCAACACTTGTTATTTCTTGTCTTTTTTATAATAGTCATTCTAACAAGTATGAGGTAATATCACATTGCAGTTTCTCTGTTGATTAGTGAGAACTGATGTTAGCAACAGAACTATTGCTCATCTCTCTGCTGCCCTCTTTTTGGGGTTAAGTGATAGTGTCAGCTTAAAAAAGCCTTCAGGGAGAGACTCAATCATGTTAAGAGTCATGGGTACCACATGACCAGTATTGCTCTGCCCAGGGCTAATTCAGCTCTTAACAGATTCCCCCAGGGAGATTACATCAGTCAGTCAGTCTACTGAAAACCTAAGGCTCATTTTTTCTCTCCAAAAGAGAGAGAAAAAATTGCCACTCGGCATGGTAGGATGTCCAGTCGTTTGTATATCATCTACATATCTACATCTACATCTGTCCCTCTTCAATCTACCTACCTATCTACCAATCCAGTTTCCTCTGTAGCAAGGCTCAGCAGCTTATTAACCGCAAGGGCCGTCATGAAAACCAAGCAGTGCCTCCTGGTGCCACTCTGTGAGAGCCATGGTGAGTGAAGGAAACAGAGGCTGGGAGATGGGCACACAGAGTTGGTCAGAGTCTCCAGGAAGTTTGAGCAAGTTAGCTAACTTGGCAACAAATTTTTTTGTATGTTTATTTTGTATCAACTTTACTGAATTAGTTCTACAAGTTCTTTGGTTAAATCTTTAGGAATATATATATATAAATTATATATATATGCCTAAGCTACCATCACAACCGAATGGACGACCAAACAGGCTGCGTGAGGCAACCAGGCCGGCACAGGGGTTAGTGAGGAACAACCAAACGACTGAGCAGCAGGCTGCGTGGGGCGACCAGACCGGCACAGGTGTTAGTGAGGGACGACTAAACAACTGAACAGCAGACTGCGTGGGGCGACCTGGCCAGCAGGGGGGTTAGTGAGGGACGACCAAATGACTGAACAGCAGGATCAGGCCTAAACTGGCAGTCAGACATCCCCCAAGGGGTCCCGGATTGGAGAGGGTACAGGCTGGGCTAGGGGACCCCCGCCCCGCTCCCCCCCCCACATGAATTTCATGCACCGGGCCTCTAGTATATCTACACTAATAAAAGAGAAACATGGTAATTAGCATACGACCGCTACCCTTCCCATTGGCTAATTAGCGAGATATGCAAATTAATCACCAGCCAAGATGGCGGTTAACTGCCAACAAAGATGGCGGTTAATTTGCATATGTAGGCACAATGCAGGGAGGCAAAAGGGAAAGCACGGAAGAAGCCCCCTGGCACTGACAGTGATCGGAAACCCAGGGGGGAGCTAAGAGCCGGGGG
>NW_005360124.1:7723234-7786097 GCF_000412655.1 Myotis brandtii | reverse complement strand
AGCTCTGCTCAGCCACAAGCCAGGCTGACGGCATCACAGCGGCGATGGTGGGAGCCTCTCCTGCCTCCTCAGCAGCTCTGTGGATGTTCAACTGCAGCTTCGGCCCGCTGGCAAGTGGACATCCCCCAAGGGATGTATCACTGCCAGCTTAGGCACAATCCCCCGGGGAGCAGGCCTAAGCCAGCAGGTGGACATCCCCCGAGGGGTCCCAGACTGCGAGAGGGCACAGGCTGGGCTGAGGGACCCCCGAGTGCACAAATTTTTGTGCACTGGGCCTCTAGTATATATATAGTTACCTGCAAATAGTGACAGTTTTATTCTTCCTTTTTAAGTTGGATGTCTCTTATTGCTTTTTCTTGACTATCTGCTCTGGCTAGGACTTCCAATTCTATGTTGACAAAGGGTGCCAAGAGTGGACATCTTTGTTTTGTTCCTGACCTTAGATGATGTTAGCTGCCATATGGCCTTATTTTCTGTTCCCTCTATATCTACTTTATTGAGAGTTTTTTTTATCAGAAGTGAATGTTAAATTTTGTCAAGTGCTTTTTCTGCATTTGAGGTAATCATATGATTTTTATCCTTCATTTTGTTAAGGTGGTGTATCACATTGATGGATTGAACCAACCTTGAATCCCTGGAATAAATCCTACTTGATCATAGTGTATGATCTTTGTAATACGTTATGGAATTCAGTTTGCTCATAATTTTGTTGAGGATTTTTGCATCTATGTTTACCAATCTCTTTCCCAGTAATTGGTCAGTTACTAGTAGACTTTCTATTTCTTAATGATTCAGTCATGGTATGGTGTATGTGTCTAGGAATTTATCCACTTCTTTTGTTTCTAATTTGTTGGCATTTATTTATTCATAGGCTTTTATGATCCTTTGTATTTTTGTGGTATGAGTTATAACATCTTTTTCGTTTCTGATTTTACTTACTTGATTTCTCATTTCGCCTCAGTGAGTCTAACTAAGGGCTTGTCAATTTTGTTTACAGTCCTAGGAGACCTGAAAACATAAGCCCTGCTGGCCACTTTTTGTGGGTGGCAGCCACAAAAATTACAGTGCCTGACAAGACTTTAAGCTCCTTTCTGGAAGATACCAGTGAGGTGAGGTAGAGGGAGAGCGCAAAGGTGGTACCTGTGGGCCTCCATCTTTGCAGAGTATTTCAGTAGGCCTCTAGATGCTGTTAAATCAGATGCCTTCTCCCCAGGCAGATGCTTCAAGATAAGCAAATAAGCCTGTTTCACAGAAAGTCTAGGTGCTTTTCTGTTGGCTGCCCCTGTGGTACACCTTGAGTGGGTGAGTCTGCTGGAACCCTATAAGAACTGCTTCTCAGCTGCTATAACCTTGTGGGTCTCAGCCCTCAGGTGCTGGTCTTAAAAGTTGGGGTGCTCAATGTGGGATTTAAACCTTTTGTTCCTCATGGAGCAGCTTGGGGTTTTGAGTTCCCTCCACTTTCTTACCACACCAGGGGTGAGGTTTGTGGTGAGATTGTCTCAGCCTCCCCTACCCACTTGGATATGGTTTTTTTCTTGTTTGCCTAATGCATAGGAATGCTAGTTTTGAGGTTACCTTCAGAGGAAATTGTTCCATTTGTAGCTGTCAATTTGGTGTGTTTGTGGGAGGAAGTGGGTCAGGATCTTCCTACATCGCCATCTTAGATGGGTTTTAATATTAATCTCTCCTCTCACTGGCCTTGGGAAAGTTATCAACCTCTGTGCCTCAGTTTCCTCATCACTGTTTACATAAACTATATTGGGAATTCAAGCAGCTACATCCCAGTTGTTATGAACAATGGGATAAAACTTAGCATGTAGCAAGCACTTAGGAATGATAAGCATCAATTAGATGATGATATAGATGCTAATAGATGAATTAGATGACACCTGAAGTTCACCATTGTCTTGCTGTGGGAGAGCTCTGAACCATGCCTGGACTGTGTATTAGGCCACTGTGTGGGGAGGTTCCTAAGGGTAGTCCTTTCTATCAGCATATTTCTGTGTTTTTAATGTTTTTTTATTAATCACTTCTGCTTATGGTTGATTCTTTCTTATGTGAATCTTATTAAGTTTAATGGCCCGGAGGCAGTTTGGGGGCTTTTTTTTTTTTTTTGCAGTAAAGACTTTAATTTTATAAATCTAAGAAATAAATGAATAGGGATTAAACTAAAAGAAATGTCCCTCATGAGCATACTATCCAGATGAGGTTAAACACTGATCTCATGTCTTAAGGCACCCTTGACCAGAAAATGTATTGCAACTGCTCAGTAGAACATTCTGCAATGTAGGAAGTATTCTCCATCTGTGTTTGCATTGTAGTGGCCACTGGCGACGTGTGGCTATTGAGCACTTGAAATGTAGTTAGTGTGACTAAGGAACTGAATTTATTTATTTTAATTCATTTAAATAGCCACATGTATCTAGTGGCTATCGGGTCTATAGGATAATTAAATAGTGATGTATTCTAAAGATTGAATGACTGCTTCAGGAATCATGTGGAACAAAGTCATTGTTTTTGTCATCTTATTTATAAGTCAGATAACACAAAAAATGTTTTTAATATGTTTTTATTGATTTGAGAGAGAGAAACATTGATCTATCAGCTGCCTCCTGCATGCCCCCTACTGGGATTGAGCCTGAAACCCAGGCATGTGCCCTAACGGGGAATTGAACCCCTGACCTCTCCATGCATGGGACGAATTCCAACCAACAGAAGCACACCAACCAGGGCCTGAAATTTTTTTTCAAATAAGACTTTTATACCTAGAAAAACAAAGCTCTCTGTAAAATTCTGGGATTCTTTTAAATATCCATCATTTGAAATTCAGCCCAGCAATCTGAGGTGTTTGTCTCTTAGTCTAACTATAAATGCTGATTAAATCAAGGCCTATCCTGAATATCATCATTTATCAGTCTTTGTCAATATCGTTCATTGTTTGTTCTGTAAATACATAGTGCGTGAATTATAGTGCATAAATTCTGCAAACAGTAGTAAATGTATTTCTAGCCCTGTATATGAAGTAATAATTCATATGAATCTGTCTCCCGTAATTCTACTGATGCTTTCTCTTAGGTGAAAAGGAAATAAAGTACAAAGCTAAAGAGTGAATATTTGGTCATGCAGTGGTTTCATTATTGTTTCCCTAGGTAAATTGAAAGAATGGTCTTTGGTACTCTATGGCACCTCCGTGCAGCCATACTCACCAACCAACGAGTTTCCTAAAGTGGAACGTGTCCGCTACAGCCGAGTCGAAGACCCCACCGATGACTATGGTACAGAGGATTATGCAGGTGAGCTGGCTTCCACCAGGAACAAAGGCTAAGGAGGGATCTCTCATATATCATCCCACCATGCTGAGATAAACTTCTACCACATTCTGATGTATTTTCTTCATCATTTCTATCCCCCCAAATATTTGTGTATATATATATATATACTCATATTCAAATATCCATGTTTTTCTTCAAAGCTAAACCACACTATATAGAGAGTTTCCATATCCTTTTTTCCCCTTAAAATAGTTAAATATGCTTAGGACACATATTTAAAGGACAGCATAATTGTCCATCCTATGACTGTAATGTATTTAATCCGTAATCTGGTATATGTAGTTTGCTTAGAGTTTTACACAAGTTTAAAAAAGGTTTGGATGAATATCATCATTTATCAGTTTGGTTGATATCTTTAATTGGTTTTTTATAATATAGTTCTATTCCGAGAATGACTGCATCTTGCTGAATCAAAGGGATTAACCAGTTTTAGGGCTTCGATACGTTTTGTCACATTGCCTTCTAGATAAAGATGTACCAGTCTGCACTATGACCAGATGTGAGAGTGTTTATTGCACTCATCCTGGGAAAATTGAGTGGATAGAAAAAAAGAATACAATTTTTATAACTTTGACTGCTAGTATATCTAAACATTTTTTGTCTGTACAGGTCCTCAGATAACATCGTTTCATTCATTACATAACATTGATGAGCTGCTGTAGGAACTTAACTCTTACATATAACCTAGCCTGTGGTAAAATTGGCTTCCTTACATGTCATTTTGCTGCAGTTCCAAGAATCTATCAACATTAAGTGAGGATTTAACTGTAGTTCTCGGAATTAAATACAACTGTCTTTTACCCATTATATTCAAAGTGGCAGCAATTTTCTTATCTATTTATAAGAATTCTTTGTACGTTATTGCCTCTCATACTGTCTCATATTTGCTGAAAACATTTTCTCAATTATCACTTCTGAAATTTAGTGTCTGTGTTGTGTTTTAAAAAGAAATCTTTTAATTTTATATAGTGTTTTTCTTATTGCTATTTTAGTGGAAAATATTCCATATTTTCTATGTACTATAGGAAATCTGGCTGTTGCATATTTATCATATATCTGACCATTTTTGCTTAACTCTCTTACTAATTTCTCTTATAAATTTATATGTTTTAGAGTTGATTTTTCTGGGGCAATTTAGGTACTATGGCCGTATCATCTGCATTTTTTTCTCCTTCCCAATGTATTTCTGATTCCTGTCTTGTTGCACTGGCTGACCTTTCCAGACATGTTCCATTTTTCTGGGCTATAATATATAACACAATGTGCAGAGCTTCTTCTAATGAAAGACTGTTGGTAAACAGCAGTTTAGTGTACCTTTACAGGAGAAATATATTTTTCCTGCAACTCTCTGAAGTTCTTTTTTTAGATATTAATCACCTTAAAAGGATATCTTAAATGTATGTATTTCCTTCTATTCTAAACAGGTAATATCCCAGAGTCAATATTAAGCTTGGATAATTCAGTCCAATTCAACAAACCAGAGCTAGATTTCGTCTTATTTTGCTTAGAGCTTGTAACATTGCTATGCATATTGTGGCTAGTAAACCATTTTGTTCTCTGATAGGAGAAAGTCTATCCAAAACCATAAATGGAGCATAATAGTAACCTATTGCTATGTGCCTTATGGGATGTTTCTAATTCAAATTTTGGAAATGTTAAAATTCTGAACAGTTATACATACACTGTTGTGGTTTTTCTCATTACCTCCTCAAAATGTCCATGCTAGCACTTGTGAGAGAACAAAAACAATTATTTCATTATCACCCTGCAACCTAAAATGCTAATTTGCATCTGGGACAGTTTTAAATTATAAAAGAATCAGCACAGCATGTGAACTTACCATGCAGGGCCCTTTGGCACATATCAAGAATAAATGAGTTGTGGTTGTGGGGGGTGTTTTTTTTGGGGGGGGGGGGGGTAATTATAAAAATCATCTGGTGAATATTTAGGGCCACATGTGACTCCTTTTCTTTGGAGCTGGGATTTTTACCTTTCTAAAGAAGTCAGGCTGGCTAGAGACACAGATGGCATTAACACAGCCAGATCCCTGTACTGTACATTGAATTTCAAGGAGCGTGGAACCCAGAGCTGGCTGAATGTGAACCCTTCCATGGCGGAGACACCCTCTTCTTGTGTACCAAAGCAGACAGCTAACCTGTCCCAAGTTGGACTGGCTATAGAATTTAACTAAGAGGTCAATTTTAAGGCTTTTAGGAAAATAGAGATTAACCACAAGAGTCATTTGACAGCATTTTTTATCAGAAATGTATTTAACAATGACTCATTTCCATTCATCTCTAGTAGATGACTTACTCTAAGTAGGAGACATGTATAAAAAATCAGGACGTATGTTGATCCCAACTCTTCCAGCTGTCTGCTGTCGGGCAAGCCATTGTAACTCTTGGAAAATCTGTTTTCTCACCGGTAAAACAAGGGTGTTGACTACTAGATTTTTCTGAGTCATTCTTCCCCAGTTCTACCATTTCACGTTCCCATGATGCAGTAATTGTAATTGTAATCATAGTCTCATAATGATTAAAGGAGGCCACATTTCAACCAATAAGTCCTTTTGATTAAAATGAAGTTTGGTTTAAAACATTTCTGGCACCACTGACATATAGTTTGTACATTTCAAGCATTATGTTTACTGCTAGTTAAAATCATAAGAATTTTCAATGGGAAAGAGCTTAAAGATTATGAGACCAAATGTCCCAAAATATAGAGAACAAGGAAAAATGGAGTTAGTTCAGTAGAGCAAAATGTCTATAACTGTCCCTCATCATTAGAACGCTTTTTTCACCAATCACCAAATAGTTCCATCTTTCTGGATTTTTTTTTTTCTGACTGTATTCTTAATAGTTCTATACTGAAGAATACATAAGAAGAGAGATTGGGAACCTTCATCGCATTTTTAAAAGTAATATGTACTTTTCTTTTGTTGAGTTGCCCATTGGCCTGTGAGTAGGATGCAATTTTAAATCTATTACCCGTGCCTAAAGTACCCGCTTTGTAATCCAGGATTAGAAACCGATAAGCTTGTGCCAGGTGCCATAATGCTGTTCCTTGCTAGCTACGGTATCTCAGAGGTATTCTGTGGCTTTAATGCTTGGAAAAGACAGGCAATCTGGTCCAAGCATTGAATAATCACTTTTTTTCTTTTTCTGTAAGTCCAACATTTTTTATCGTTTGCATGTTTAATTGTGATCTGGTTTTTTTCCATTTACTACAGTGGCATTGTTCATTTGAATCCTGAAATACTTGTTAGCTCCCACAAGGCAGCCATACGTGCTTTGAAGACCAGGCCATGATTAGGATTTACATTCTTGATACTTGAGGTTTTCCCCCCAAAACTCTCTGAGCTTACAGTCACTTTGAACATTATTCCTCCTTAAACTTTCACTGCGTAAGAAAAAAATATTTTATACCAAATTCAAGGTAAAGCCAACCTACTTAAAATCATTTTTTTTTCTAAATGTTGTTCTAATTTCTTCTGGAAAGGTCCCTGCGACCCTGAGTGCAGTGAGGTCGGCTGCGATGGGCCAGGACCAGACCACTGCAATGACTGTTTGCACTACTACTACAAGCTGAAAAACAACACCAGGTAAGAGAAAAGCCAAGTCACGAGCCCTCAGCATACCCAGGGAGTTCCCACAGGGTCACTTTGGGCCAGGCATTATGGGTTCCCCATTAGGATGTAAAAGCACAGAAAATGTGCCGCTGTACAAGCCTGATACCTCTTTGTGTAATTCAAAATGGTGAAACTGATATCGAGTTATAAAGTGCAGAGAAAAAAGAATTGATTCATTTGAAATGGAGTGTTGAGGGAGAACTCTATAGATACCCCGAACCACCAGAAAGATGAACAGTGATTCTCTGCGGAACCCTGAAGAACACCAACATTTCTAGATGGAGGAAGAGAGGCTTCATTCAATTTGACATATACATGTGGTTAGAATCTACTTGCATCTCAGAGGAGGTATCAAGTCTCCAGAAAAGTTTCACCTAAGTAAAAGGCCTTACTTTATTATAACAGTTCACCATGTTTCATTATAGAGCAATCATGCATTGGCCATTTTTTTTCCCTAATTGGGACCTGTGCTTGATATTAAACAGGAAAGCCAGTATTCACAGTATTTTTGTTCAATCAAATAATGTTTGCTATTCTCCAGAATACAGATATTATTTGAAATGGAATGATATGTCAGTTCCACTGCCACCATAAAGTGAGTACGAGACAGTGTTCTAGCATTTTCCCTTCATGAAAATGCCAGTGCATCGGCCAAACGGGTGCTTTCCCACATGAGCAAATCCTCTGCGTGGCAAAGGTGCTGGTCCCCGCTCCTCACTCTTCTGCTCTGCTTTGACCCTGGGCCCCTGGATTCTGCCTCCAGCTCTGCAGATCTGTGTCTAAGGGCAGGGCCATGGAACAGTGGTTGTCCCAACAGAGGCCATGACTCACATCCCTGCCACCTGTCCCTCCAGGGAGCTGACTTGTGGCGACTCCACACTCCCGTCACCCCAACAGACACAGGCATGTTCCAGTTCCTGTTTCCGTTCTTGCTGGAATTTAAATTCCTCAAAGGAAAGGCCCTGGGCTACTCAGCACCTCTGTTATCTCCTAGACTTGTTAGCAAAATGCCTGCCATTCAATTGGTACTTGGTAAATATTTGTTGAATGAATAAATAAAGCCTTGTCCTTCAATCAAACTTAAAAAAAATAAGTTCCTTGTTTATCATAAGCAACATAAATTTAAATATATTTATATTAAGACAATAGCATATAACCACCACCACCCACACACAATCCATGTGACAAACACACCAAAAGTAACCCCTTATAAGTGACCTTTATGCACAAAATCATGCTTCCCACATATTTTCCCCTTCAACTCAATGCCATAACCTTCCTTTTGAGACTCAATTTGTAACCATCATCCCCGTTAAAGAGCTAGAACACCTTACCTGGACTTGGTATTGTGTGACTGCATTGCTGCATCAGCACCCTACACAGGAAGACACTGTAACCCACAGAACTGGGCCCTTTGGCCATGGCATTACTCGCCATCATGGTTTTAAAAGGGTTTTGAGACCGAGAACCCAGTCACTGGTGATGCCACCCCTCTTTCTCATCGTTTCCCACGCAGGGTCTGTGTCTCCAGCTGCCCCGCGGGCCACTACCACGCCGACAAGAAACGGTGCAGGAAGTGTCCTCCCAACTGTGAGTCCTGCTTTGGCAGCCACGGCGACCAGTGCCTGTCCTGCAAACATGGCTACTTCCTGAACGAAGAGACCAACAGCTGTGTCCCTCACTGCCCTGATGGATCATACCAGGACACCAGTGAGTTCATTTCAAATAGCTGGTTTTAGAGAACAAATGAGAGGTTTTCATTTGAGTGACCTTGGGAGGAATATTCCTCCCTGTCAAATCTAGGCCTTGCTTAATATCAAGCAGGATCTAATCAAATTTTTAAAGAGAACAATTTAGAATTGTTTTATTAAAAGGCCTGTAACTAACTGTGTTAGGGGGTCCTCAAGCCCACACCCAGATTCAGTGACTTAGGCATCCCCACAAGACTCATCATATAGTTGTGCTTATGTGCTCAGTTATGATTAATTACAGCAAAAAAATACAAGTAAATCAGCAGAGGGAAAAGGTTCAAAGTCCATTGGAAACCAGGCCCAAAAAGTTCTAAGAGTTTTCTCCTAGTGGAGCCACACAGGATACATTTCGTTTCCCCATGGACAACATGAGTGAAATGTACTCCACAAGGGAACCTCCTTGGGACTCCGTGCTGTGGTTGTTACTGGAGTGTGGTCATGAAGGCACCTCTGCCCGGCCCTTACCAAAATCCCCAGACTCCTATAAGGAAAAAAGGGGTTCAGTGTGGACCATACTGTTTATACAAACAGTTCAGGCATCTTGACTCACTCTCATCTGTTAGGGTGGTGGAAACCCTCCTGAAATCCAAGTTCGCAACCTTCTGAGTAGGCTTTCAGAAGACAGTGACCAGGCCTGCTCTTTTCTGCACACTAACCAAAGAAACAGGGTGGTGTGATACCAAAGAATACTTTTCAAACTTTAAAAAACATGACCTTCATGTAAGTGAAGAATGAACACATGCGAAGGACTTACTTAACCGATTAATGAGTGAACCTGCAGGGAAACAAATGGGTTCAGAGACTGCAGGGATTATAGGCCACTAGGAAAGGCAAAATAAAACCCGTTTGCTGAGTTAGAGACAAATGAATGATTTCCGACATGGCCATCAATACAGCTAGAATGTTGGGGTTCTTTATTTCAAATGGACATATCATTTGCAAGTTTACCAAACAAAAAAATCTGTCAATTAGCATGTATTTCACAGAATTTGGGGACTAATTAACCATCATTAGTAAACAGACAAAACTACATTCTCTAGAGAATTAAATGATCCTTGGGCATACCTACCTCTTAGTGCTCTGTCGTGGCCCTGAAAAGGGCTGCAGGTATCTTTTGCCTTATTTCTGAGTTCTCCATAATTTGTCTTAAGGGTATCACACCGTGGTGTAGTAGAGTTCACCAGACTAGTCCTAAAAGATGGGAGTCTACCATTCCTTTCCCCGGCCAGAGGCATTGCTTTTCAACCTTGACATGGTCGTGTTGCCCAGCTTCATTAGTGGGATTTTTTTCATTGTTGGAAAGTAGGAAACCCTGCTTGGGAGAGAAAATGGGAAGAGGAGGGGAAAGGCTAATGAACTATGCAACTAAGAATTAAATGGGCTGTAGTTCTCTTATCTGCAAAATGGTAGCTAACTCTAAGGTATTTGTCAGTGCTACAATTCCTACCCTAATTTGCTTTGCTAAAAAGTGATAGCAAATGTTGACTGAGGGCTTTTCCTACAATTTTCTGCTCAAGTCCATGTGTACTGCAGCATACATTGGAACATCTCCACATGCTTCTATGGAATCCAATTGACCAACTAATTTATAACCTTTTTGTTGTTTTTTAACAGAGAAAAATATTTGCCGGAAATGCAGTGAAAGCTGCAAGACGTGTACTGACTCCCACAATTGTACAGAATGTAGGGATGGATTAAGGTAAGAAGGTGAAGGTCTGTATAAGTAACGCAGCCCAGGGAGCGTCTCAGTATAAATAACCCTTTGCCATCACCCTTGAGTTGACTCCCATTTGCATTATCTCTACCATTATATGTGAAAAATTGGATGCCATCTTGGCTAAGGAAGGTTTATACATGAAATAAAATTCTCTTTAGAAAAGATGGCTCTGATACAAGTAAATAAAATGACCATTTCAGAGGCTTTCTTTGTACTTTTAAACTGGCAGTGCACCAGTCAAGGATTACTATTTAGGTAATACTGAGTTACATTTAAACCTCCTGATTCATTCCTTTATTATTTCTCGCCATATAGCCAGTCATTCTCTTATCTTAAGAACCTCAGGCTTGGTTCCATTATGCCATCGTCTGCATACAGATTTAACACCTGGAGATATTTTCCTTGAATGGATGACTTGCTCATGGCTAAAGCCTGTTACAGCAGGTCCTGGGATAGCTCTGGCTTATATCAATTAGCCTATAGTAAAATTGATTTCGTTATATACATTGTTTTGATTAAAGTCACAGAACCTTTTGACAACATTAAGAGAGGACTTACTGTAGTTGATAGATTCTGTAGGAGAACATCATGCAGCTCAAATGAATTAGGTCGTCTCTAGGGTCAAACCATCCTATGTCGAGTGAGGAGCTGGACTCCGGGTTTGCACAGCGCTAGAATTCTGCTGCACTCGATCCCTTTTTAAATGTTGATGGTATTTCTACTTCCACCTTTGATTAGAGGTGAAATAAGCAGGGTAAGGCAGGTAGTGCTTCACATTAGTAATATTGCAACAGCATTTTTACTTTTCATAAATACATTCAGTGTTAGTTTGTTTAGCACCTTTCATCTCATGACAGTCTTGACAAATATCAGTCTAGTCAGCCTAATTCCTTTTGGAGAAGGGGCAGATTGGTATAATAAGAAAAAGAAGGAAGACAGATGAGGACTCACCCACCCCTGCTGTTTATCGGCTGTGTGACCTTGGCTGAGTCACTTAGCCACTCTGAGCTTCAATTTTCTCATCTATAAAATGGTGATAACCCCTGTGTTCTGGCTTATGATAAGGATTAACTATGATGACATTTACAAAGCACTTAGTCCAGTAACTGACACATAATTGGTCCATGAGAAACAAAAGATTTTTTTAAGATTAAGAAACATAAGCTAACCAGTGCTCTCCAATAGAAATGAGAGCCACATGTTAATTTTAAATGTGCCTGTAGCCACATAAAATGAAATTAAATATTTTTATAAAATCATTTAATATGTAATCAGTATAGAAGACTTTTAGTAAAGATATTTTACTTTTGTTGTTGTACCAAGCCTTAGAAATATGGTATGTATTTTACCCCTAAACCACATCTCAATTCAAACAATCATTTTTTTTATCTGTATTTAGATTTTATAAAATTTAGTTGAGGTAGCTGAGTTGTTCCATTCCAAACATACTCAAAATTTTGCCAATAACTGAACTAAGTGCCAATTTGTAAAATTTAGAATTCCATTCCTTAGCCACACTAGGAGCTCCAGTGCTTGAGCAGGGGGGAACAGCACAGGTCTAACCTCGCTGGTTCATCACGGACAGAACTCAGGTGTGCAGGACCAGCTCCATTAACCAGGCCATCCCTGAGGCTGGAAGCAGCAGAAAGCTTCAGGGTTCACAGTGATGCCCTCTGCTGCACCTCCCACTTAGTTCATTCCCTTCTCACACAGTGCTGCCTCTGTCTCCAGCTGGATGAATGCCAACCTCAGAAGTAATGTCCTTTATTAGAAAAACTAGGCAGCTTTTAAAACTTGGATACAATTTTTGGTGGTACTACTTCCTCCCACAAAAAGATCCATTTGATGCATTGTTCTTTTTTCCAGCTCTACAGAAAGGGGAGGAATATTCTTTTAAACATTTTTTAAATCCTCACCTAGGATTTTTTTAAAATGATTTTAGAGAGAAACATTAATCGGTTGCCTCCTATACAAGCTCCAACCTGGAATCAAATCCACAACCAACCTTTGGGTATACAGGATGATGCTCCAACCAACTGAGCCACCTGGCCAGGGCAGAAGGAATATTCTTTTTAAATGACAGCTCTCTGGCCAATGAGGATATCTGTGAATGGAGAACACTTTCAGTTTGCTGCTCTCATTGAGGCTCTCTGTATTTTCCTTAGGGGCTTCTGAGTTGACCATTTTGCTCAAGACCTGTAAATTTTTACAGAGTGGCTAAGAACAAACATGGAAAAATATCTCTGCATAAAATACGGAAGGGAATAGATTAAAATGTTAACAGGACTGTTTGGGATTCTTTTTCATCTACTTTGGTTTTTTCCAGATTTATTGATGGAAATAAATTTTACTTTGTAAAATTAGTATAATACATATACATACAGCAAAGTCAAATAAGATGTGAATTGGAGCAATGTGTGAAGAGTTTAAGAAAAGAGAACCTATTTAACCCTGTTGCTTAGATACACTTCTTCAGTATCCTCTATTTGGTGACATAGGATTACATCTTCTCCCTGGTTCCAGTCACACTTTAGTTATTATGAGTAATATCTGTATATTGGATAGTGAAAATTCTATTAATTTATTTTGAATTTTCAGAATCCATCTGTAGACTATGAGAAAGACCATAGCTGACAGAATTTAGGAGAGTGAAAAAATATAGAGTCCTTATTCAATATTCTAGCAATTCATTCGACACTAAGTGTGCTAGGTGGAAAAAAGGTGGAACAGATTATCTCTAGAAAAACTAACTAGTAATATAATTTAGTAATATAACTAAGAAAAGTTCAGATGTTTGGGGAAGCAGCAGTATAGGTAGGTAATTGAGCTAAATTATTCATTAGAGTTTAAATCAAGAAATAGAGGCAAAGTGTATTAAAATTCTGTTGTGGGAACCAGTAAGAACTAAAATCAGAAAAACTTAAAAATAAAAAAATCTACTCCTGGGAGTTTAGGTAGGAATGGTTGTGCCCTCTAATTCAATTATAATTCATTTACTGTGTGTTCCTACTGCATTTATAATTACAAAACAACTTTTAAATATATTATGTAGTAGGTCTGGATATCAGGAAATAGTTAGGCACATTATTAGGTAATGCGATTGTTTTGTCCATAAAATACTTTTTAAAACCTCTGGGTTGTAAGATGTGTCAGCCAGTCTAACAGCTCAGAGGACTGTCCCCAAAGCCTGCAGCACATGCATATGATACAGACATCATTATAATAAGGCACAGAGAGGGAAAAATGGAAGGCACAAGGGCTAGTTCCCTGCTTTGAAGCTTTGCCAAATCCACAGGTCTCGGGGGGGGGGGGTTTGTGGTGATGGTGGGAACTGTGTTTGTTACATATAGAATTTGGAGTCATTACCTCATTGCCTTGATCACAGCACTCTATGTCCTCAGCCTGCAGGGATCCCGGTGTTCCATCGCCTGTGAGAATGGACAGTACTTCAACGGCCAGGACTGTCAGCCCTGTCACCGCTTCTGCGCCACCTGTGCTGGTACCTTCTCCCCCAGTCCTTGTGTTTATTCCTCTGGCTCTGGTTTGGCTTTTGTTTGTCTGTTTTTAGCTGTCACTCATGCAGACCCACTTGATATATACTTCTCCAGCTGTTATTCTGAAAATATCTCTTCCAGTAATCATGCATGTATTCTCATCGAAAGTCAGGCCTCAGCATCCTATCCTCATTGAGAAACCTGAATACCCCAGTGATATCTCCTTCTCTTTCCAAAGATTTGATGCTTTTGGAAAACAGGGGTGTGATTTTTCCAAAGACTGTAAGAAAAAGCAAAGTATTAAATTATAACTCTTAAAATTATATTAATGGCATTTTCACAAACTGTGGAAGAAGCAGCCCATCATGCAACTGCTTCTGAGGTTTTCTGTTCCCTGTGTTTGTCTTGCTTTGAAGGGGCGGGTGCTGATGGGTGCATTAACTGCACGGAGGGCTACTTCATGGAGGATGGGAGATGTGTGCAGAGCTGTAGTATCAGCTATTACTTTGACCACTCTTCGGAGAATGGATACAAATCCTGCAAAAAGTAAGTGGATCTGCCCCTCAAGCCCTGGCATTTGGTTACCAGGTTCCTTATGTGACTGCCTTTGTAAATAATATGAAACTTAGAATTATTAATAAAATTAGGTTTGAACATTTACCTATAGAAACTGCCCTGCAGCTTTAAGCCAGTTTATCTTTTATTTATATATATAAATTGCCTCAGGAGTACTTTAAAATCACACTGTCTACCTGCTAAGGTTTTCTTTAATGTTGCCAAACCTTATTTTTTAAGATTATTTTAAGAAAATATTTTTGTGTCATCTTCAAAGAGAGATTAAGTTTAAGGCAATAAGAGGTGGATAGTAGTAAACACATCTTTTCCTGTGTCTGATGTGTGAAAGGATGATAAATTCTACATTTGCCCCATAGATGTGACACCAGCTGTTTGACGTGCAATGGTCCAGGGTTCAAGAACTGTACGAGCTGCCCAAGTGGGTATCTCCTAGACTTAGGAATGTGTCAGATGGGAACCATCTGCAAAGACGGTGAGTACAATTGCTCATTTTCATCTTTGGAAAAAAAATGTGATCTTTCTACTTTAAGGCCTAACAATATATTTCCTTAAAGAAACTCTCAGGCATGCATTAGACAGGCTGGGCCTGATAGAGCGCTGGCATTCATTCATCTTGAACTTACGCCTTCAGCTGGTTTTGTTTTTGGTTTGGGTGATATTTTTAATTGCAAGAAGGAATAAATCACCTACAGTCCCACTGGCTAAGAATCATCAGTTAACTTGTTCTAATTAATAAACTTTACTTTTTAAAACTTTGGAGTTTTGGATGCATAGCAACATTGAGCAGAAAGTTCCCATGTGTCCCCTGAACCTCAAGCACAAACAGAGCCTCCTCCATTACCAATATCCCACACCAGAGTGGTGCATTTGTTACAGCTGATGAACCTACATTGACAACATTATCACCCAAAGTTTACATTAGGGTTCACTCTTGGCGTTGTATGTTCTATGGATTTGGACAAATGTATATTGATGTTTAGCTACCATTTAGTATCATACAGGACAGTTTCACTGCCCTAAAAATCTATACTCCGCCTATTCTTCCTTCTCCCCTTACCCCTGGAAACCACTAATATTTTGTTGTTGGTTTCTAATCCGCACCTGAGGATATTTTTCCATTGATTAGAGAGTGGAAGAGAGAGGGAAAGACAGACAGAAACATTGATGTGAGAGAAACACATCAATTGGTTACCTCCTGCATGCGCCCTGACCAAGGCCCAGGCTGGGGAGAGCCTACAACCAAGGTACATGCCCTTGACCGGAATTGAACCCGGGACCCTTTGGTCTGCAGGCCGACATTCTATCCACTGAGCCAAACTGGCTAGGGCACCACTAATTTGTTTACTCCTCTATAGAGTTGCCATTTTCAGAACGTCATATAGTTGGAATCATACAATATGTAGCCTTTCCAGTTAGTTTTCATGTATTTCTTCTCATCTTTTGCCATATATATATGGAATTTTGTACCCTGCTTTTTACATTAAGCATTAGACATCAACATAATCCTATGTTTTATGAAACTTCATTATTAATAACAGCATAAGTTCATGTGGAGATGCCAAAGTGTATTGCCACTCTGTTATTTGGATTGTTTATAATTTTGATATGTAAATAACAACCAAATGGTATCTGAATTGTTCATTAAGTCTGGGGATAAGAATTAATGACAGAACCAGGTAATTTTGGTCCATTTTTCTTTCTTTGCACCAGTAGTTTTCAACCAAAATTCCAGGACCCCAATACCTTCCCCAAAGATTCAGAATGAATTGGTCTTGGGGTTGCATTAGACAGGCCGTGCCTGATAGAGCGCTGGTTTTGAGCATGAATATTTTTAGAAGTTTCTCAGTTGTTTCTAATGTATAGCCATGTTTGGGAACCCCTGACAGTTCAGCAAATGCCACCCTATCTAGAAAATGAATAACTTTAAATTATTCTAACTCCAACATTTTGTGAACTCTAGTTCTTAATGGGGGGTCCATAAAATTTGTGCCTAAATTTTATGCAGACAATACATATCAATGATGCAGAAATTATTTTGAACCATTATTGTTCTAAGCATCTTTGTATTGTTATGGAAATAGAGAAATAAAACAAGTATGCACTTGGAACAGTCTGACCTGGCAAGATCATTCCCCTGGGTTGATTCTCTGTCTTCCTTTGAATGGCTCTCTTTTAGAAATTGACAAGGGGCAGAATAGTGCTGTGGACTCAGGAGTCAGAATGCTGTTGTTCGTATTTGGGATCCATACCTTGGGCAGGTTGTGAATTTGTATGGGCCTCAATTCCCTCATCTGTAAAAAATGAGGATATATTGCTGACCTCGTATGGTTATTCCACAACTATTAGGAATCTCAAAAAGACTTCACAAAGAACTGGGCATGCAATGGCACTGACAGAACATCATTTATGGTCTCGTTTCCATGGAGCATCATAGGTGACTACATTTTTATAGTTTTTCTGATGTATGACGGGTCTGGCAGGGACAGGCCAGACCCACTCAGACTCTGTGTCCAAGTTTTTTTGACCAGAGTGATTCTCAACACACAACTCTGGGGTGAGAGGATTGGGGGATGGCATCCCCAGGACCATGTAAGTATCACTTTTTAATTACCGGCAAGTGCTCTTAAGAGAGGGTTCCCTTATATCTGAATATGACCTGAATTTTCGTAAGTTTTTAACTTGAAAACGGAGGAAGATTTTTAAAGTGATTGACATCTACTGTGGCTTGAAATTTTCACTCATAGCACTTGGTACCAGTCACTTCAAGGTTTGTGATGCTTTAACTACTTTCATAAACCATGATAAGCATGGGATAAGTTATGCCAAGTGGCACTTTGGTGTGTCAGGATTGTGGGCAGTAGTGGAAAAGGAACAATAATTTGTAATGAGTCCATTTTCAGGTCAAAGAAAGAGTATTAAGATGGCAGAGTAAACACTGTGCTCGCCTCCACCCACAACCACATCAAAATTACAACTAAATTATAGAACAACCATCACTGAGAACCACTTGGAGATTAGCTAAACTGAATTGCTAGCCTATCTAATAAAAGAGTAATATGCAAATTAGCTGTCACTCCGTCACAAAGATGGCGGTACCCAGTCCCCTCAGCCCCACCGCTGAAGTGTCCAGGCCTGTCACCTGGCCAGGCAGGTGGCGGGGGCAAGCGGTGAGGCACAATCTGCCCACCCGGCAGCCAATGGGGTGTTCAGGCCTGTCCCCCAGCCAGGGGCCAAGTGGCAAGGCACGATCCGCCCACTCCGGCGGCTGATCCAGCCTCGCCGCTCCACCGCCGATGGAGTGTCCCGAGGCAGCAGAGACAGGAGGGAGCGAGGCAGTGGAGAAGGGCGGGCTTCGTTCCCTTCTCTCGGGCCACAGGAAGCCCTATTCTTGCAGGAATCTTCCTGCAACGGGCCTCTAGTAACAGTATATAAAGAAGAAGCCACGTCAAGACTGATAGGAGAGGTAGAGAGACAGAATGGGCAGGTCCCACACTCAGCATGGCTGCTATGAACCAGGATGTATATCTTGGCTTCAGAGTTCCACCCTGAGGAGCGAGGAGTGCCAGGAAGAGAAGTTCCCATGACATCTGGCTGTGAAAACCAGTAGGGATTGTATCCAAGAAAGACAACGGGCTGCTAGAAACCTAGGTGCTACAGATCTCAAAGGGCCTAAGCACAAACTTAGTAGCTCACAAACACTTGCATTGAGCTCCACTGCAGAGGTAGCCCTATCCAGGGATGGAAGTGCTGGCAGATGCTGTTGAGCACCCCCCGCCCAACCTAGGCTCAAGAGGGCGCCAAATCTGAACTCTCCATTAACCTAGATAACAGTTTGTCCTACCCTGGTGATTCCATGAAACCCCATTCAACTTACACACCCAGATGGAACCTCTTTCAGCAGCTTTTCTATAAAGCAGTCTGCCTGGATTGCACTGAAGACTTTCCTAAAAAAATTTCAAAGGTTCATAAATCACAAAGAAGCAGCAGCTAGCCACGACTTGCCCTCTTCCTCTGGCTAAGCAGCCCCAAGCACCTCCAAGCCCAGCACAGGCAGTAACCACTTACAGATCACTTTGTAGTTCCTACCAGGTGGCCCCAGGCCAGGCATAGGCAGTGACTGAAGTTGGTCTATATACCAAAGCCTCACCCAAGAGGCCCCAGAACCAATATAACCAGTGGCCAGCCTCAGATCACACTAGAGCAACACCCAACCAGCTCCTCAAGACATTTCCAAAGGGCAGACAGAGAGGGCACCAGAGCCCACTAAAGCAACTCCCTCTCCATAGGATCAGCCCCCGCACAACAATTTGTCAGTGTAATCATGGCCAATCCTCACAGACATTCAGCCTGAGGGCCCATCCCACCCACTGATGTGCCAACAGCAGCAATCAAGGCTCAACTATACACAAAACTTAAACAAAGGGAACCAGGCTCAGGTAAGCAGGAGACTGTGCCTCACAGAACACCTACTACATAAGGCCATCCTGCCAGGACTGGGAGAAGTAGCAGATCTACATAATATGTAGAAATAAACATGTGGAGGCAGCCAAAATGAGGAAACAGAGAAACATTCCCAAATGCAAAACGGGATATAACTCCAGAAAAATAACTAAACAAAATAGAAGCAATCTACCAGAAACAGAGTACAAAACACTAGTTATAAGGATGCTCAATGAATTTAGGGGATGAATTCAGTAAGAAGTTACACAAAGAAATTGAAACCACAAAAAGAACCTTTCTGAAATGAAGAATACATCAGAGGGAATCAACTGATTAGATGAAGCAGAGAATCAAATCAGTAACTTGGAAGACAAGGTAGCATAAAACACCCAGTCAGAAAAGCAGAAAGAAAAAGAGGCTTTTAAAAAATGAGGATAGTTTAAGGGGCCTCTGGGACATCAAGCATACCAACATTTGCATCATATGGGGTACCAAAAGGAGATGAGATAGAGCAAGGGATTGAAAACATCCCTAACTTGGTGAGGAAAATGGACATATAAGTCCAGAAAGCACAGAGATTCCCAAACAATTATATGCTGAAGAAATGGATAAATTTCCAGAAACAAACTCTTCTAACACCAAATCAAGAACATAAAATTGGAACAGACCAATTACTAACTAAATTCATCAGTAATAAAAATAAAAATTAAAAAACTCCCAACAAACTAAAATCCTATACCAGATAGTTTCACAGGCTAATTTTACCAAGCTTTTTAAAGAATTAGTATCTATTCTTCTCAAACTACTTCAAAAAATTGAAGAGGAGAAAAGACTACCATACTCATTTTACAAGGCTGTCATTGCCCTAATTCCAAAACCTAGGCCAATTTCCCTGATGAACACAGATGCAAAAATTCTCAACCAAATATAAGCAAACCAAATTCAGTAACACAATAAAAAGATGAGACGCTATAATCAAGTGGTTTTTATCCCTGGGATGTAAGATTGGTTTAATATCCACAAATATATTAATGTGATACACCATATAAACAAAATGAAGGATAAAAATTATATCAGTGGATTCTAAAAAAGCGAAGTGGGGATAGAGGGAATATGTACCTTAACACAATAAAGGTCATATACTAGTATGACAAACCTGAAAGCTGCTTCTTTAAGATCAAGAATAAGACAAGAATGTCCACTTTCACCACTTTAATTCATCATAGTATTGGAAGTCATCGCCACAGCAAATCAAAAAGAAATAAAAGGTATCCAAATTGGATAAGAAGTAAAATTGTCATTATTTGGAGAGGATGTGACACTACATAGAACCCTAAGAAAACCATTATAGCTAGCACAGTATCAAATTAATGTTCAGAAATCAGTTACATTTTTGTGCTCCAATAACAAACTATCAGAAAGAAAAATTAAGGAAGTCCCATTTACATTTGCATCAGAAAGAATAAAAATACTTAGGAATAATTTAACCAAGGAAGTAAAAGACCTGTCCTCAAAAAGCATAACACATTGAAGAAAGAAATTGGAAATACAAGTAAATGGAAGCTTATATACCATGCTCATGGGTAGAAAGAATTAACACTGTAAAAATGTCCATACTACCCAAAGCAATCTACAGATTCAATGCAATCCTTATCAAAACACTGGTGGCATTTTTCACAGGAAAAAATAATCCTCAAATTTATACTGAACTACAAAAGATCCCAAATAGCCACAGCAATCATGAGAAAGACAATGTTGGAGTTATAGTATTGTTTCATATCAAGTAGCATACGGCTATATTAATTAAAACATCACAGTACCGGCATAAAAACAGACACATAAAGCAATGGAACATAATAGATAGAGAAACCCACAACTACATGATCAATTAATCTATGACAAAGGAAGCAAGAATATACAATGGGGTAAAGACGGTCTGTTCAGTAAATGGTGTTGGGAAAACTGGGCAGACACATGCAAGAGAATGAAACTGGATCACTCTCTTACATCACACACAAGAATAAACTCAATGTGGATTAAAGACTTAAATGTAAGATCCCAAACCATAAAACTCCTAGAAGAAAACATAGACAAGAAAGTCTTTGATACTGCTCTTAGTAACTTTTTTTTTTTTTACATATCTCCTCGGGTAAAGGAAACCAAAGAAAAAATAAATGGGACTACACCAAATTAAAGAGGTTTTGCACAGTGAAGGAAACTATCAAAACACGAACAGACAACCTACTGATTGATAGAATATATTTGCCAATGACACATCTGATAAGGGGTTAATATTTTTAAAAATCTGAGGAAAAAATGGGTAGAGGACTGAATAGACATTTCTCCAAAAAGGACCTACAGATGGCCAATAAACATATGAAAAGATACTCAACATCACTAATCATCAGGAAAATGCAAATAAAAACCACAATGAGATATTACCTCACACCTGTCAGAATGACTATCATTAATAAGTGAACAAACAATAGGTGTTGGCGAATATGTGGAGAAAAGGGAACCCTTGTGCACTATTGATATGATTGTATATTGGTACAGCCACTATGGAAAATATTATGGAAGTTCCTCAAAAAGTTAAAAATAAAACCTAGTAATTCCACCTCTGGGTATTTATCTGAAGATATCCAGAACACTAATTCAAAAAGATATGTGCACCTCTATGTTAATTGCAGAACTATTTACAATAGCTAAGATAAGGAAGCAAGTTAGATATCCACTGATAGACAAATGGATAAAGAAGATGTGGTACACACACACACACACACACACTAGTATACAATATATACAATATATTACTCAGCCATAAAAAATAATGAAATCTTGCCATTTGCAACAACATGGATGGACCTAGAGGGTATTATGGAGTGAAAGAAGGCAGACCGAGAAAGACAAATACCATATCTCATTTATATGTGAAATCTAAATAAACAAAGGAACAAACAAAACAAAAACAAATTTATAGCTACAGAAAACAAATTGATAGTTGCAAGTTGGGAGGGTTTTGGGGATGGGTGAAAATGGTAAAGGGATTTATTGGTACAAATTGGCAGCTATACCAGTAAAATAGTCACAGGAATGTAAGGTACAACATAGGGGATTTAGTCAATAATATTGTAATAATTATGCATGGTGTCAGGTGGGTACTAGACTTATTAGGGTGATCACTTTGTAAAGTCTATAAATGTCTAATCACTATGTTATACACCTGAAACTAATATAATACTGTATGTCAACTGTAATTGAAAATAAAAAAGCAAGGGAATGATGATCATTATTTTAGAGAGTTTATTTATAGAAATGAAGAAGGAAAATAAGCACATGACAGATCCTAGAAAATCAGAAATACTCTTATTCTGAAAGGGGATGGGTTCATGCATGGTGAAAATATTATGCTTTCTTACGTTATATATTTTGTGTCTCAGATATTACATATTACAATTATAAAGACCATTAAATTTGTAGGGGGGGGGACAAAAAAAGTATTAATGGCTCACCGGGCTTTTCATCTTTCAAATCACATGGCAACTGCATTTAGGGATGTGCTATTTATTCTTTTTCAACTGTCATATTTCAGTGATTCTAAGACACCTCTTTTACATTTTATCATCTCTGAAATCAGATGCATCTTATAATTCATGGCAGCTTACAACTACTTTTGACCCAGCAGGTTGATGTGATACAGTTGTCATTGACTGAATATAGTCACAGAGATGTCTAGTCAAGTGAGGCACATGGTTACTACTTCTTATGTTGAACTTAATTACAGCTAAAATTGCTCCAAAAAATTAAACTGCTTTTCAGAATTCAAAGGAAGAGTTATTGCACAGAAACCAAACAGCATGCTATATAAGTTTAGCAAATACTTCCAAATAGCATAAAATTGGTAAGTGAATATTGTGTCATCATTTAATGAGAAGCATTTTTGTCTTGCTAGTAATTAACAGCGATGCATCTTAAATCTGGTGTCTTAGAGTCCGTGAAATATCATATAAATGACTATTACTGTCTGTTCTAGGTAATTGTAAAAATAAAACTCCTTGCTTATGTTATAATTGATTTCTAATTTATTCTTTTTTCTAATCTTTTTTTCCTTTCACAAATGGATACCAATCACATTTACCATTGGACTGCAATTATCTCTCCTTGAAAAACAATGCTGTTGATTGAAATCACTTTGGGTGGACCAAATTTCCTCCTTGTTGACTGCTCCTGAATGATCTCTTCCAATCCCACAATCTGCCTCTCTGGCCAATCAAAACCTTCTTCCGTGTGTGTACATCATGCTGCTCTCGTCCTCAACTCCCCCCCTCTCTCGCTGACTTCCTGGAAAAGCAACGGAAGAGTCCTGGGCAGAAGGAGGCTTCTGTATGCTAGTGAAAAAGAACAATCTGTGCCAGCGGAAGGTTCTCCAACAACTTTGCTGCAAAACATGTACATTCCAAGGCTGAGCTTCCATCCTAGATTTCTCTGTTCCTGTAGACTTATAGATTACTCCATATTATTATTAAAAAGGAAATTTAGATATTATGTATTTCACCATTTATTTTTAAAAAAGAAAAAAAAAAAAAAAAAAAAAAAAAAAAAAAAAAGCAAGCCACCTCTCTCTTTCTTGCTTTCTTTTTTTTCTCTCTCTCTCAATCTGTGCAGGGAGATGGTGAACTGTTTTGTCAGAACTTAAATGGAAAAAAAAATAATAAACCTACAACAAGCCTACCTTTTATAACTGGGTGTTTAGTGCTAAACAGCCAGAACCACAGAGACAGTATTGTATGACCAAAGCATTTGATGCCAAAATTTGACGTTAAAGTAATGATTTGATTTCCTGCCCTGGTTTTGAAGGTCCATTTTTTTTTCCTTTTGCGTTTACTTGTTTCTCCTTTGAGACGCCTAAAAATACCTTTCAAAAAAGTCACAAGAGTAGACATAGATCAAAATGAAACAAAAAGCTCTTACGTTAGTCATTTTTCATGCTCGAGTCCATCACTGGTGGAAATGGCAGGAAACTGGACCTACTGGGCATTAGACCATCCTGCAGAGTTGTGCTCAGAGTCGTTTGTCTTCGTTTTTTGCAGTTGAACATTGATACTTTCCACACATAAATTACTTCATGCATTATGTGGTTTTGGCATTGTACTCACTCGATAAGTCTGTTCCACTGGTTTCATCAGATAGACTTGCTGCTACTGGCTTATCCATTGTAGACTGGGTGATTTTACACACAGCTAGTAAAGTGGGATTGCACTGCATAGTCAGATTGGTGATGGACAGCATGCAAAGTTACACAAAACAGCTGAGACTGATCCAGCTCCCCCAAATCCCAAGTGTTCACTGTGTAGGCCCTGCACAATCTCTTGGTGCTATCTAGCCATTATCCCCATAGCATTTTTCTAAAGGCCACCGTAAATTCCATTTGTTGTGGTGGAAAGCATTTTGGATGTGATGCAGGAAATTTCTTCCTGGAGTCAAAAGTTTCTAAAAGGTCCTGTATTTTTTAAGAAATAGAATTGATTTAAATAGTATTTAAGCTCATGCCCAAGTTGGCTGGGCAGCATTTTTCAATGGTGCTTATTAGAAGTTTTTTCATCTTCTCACTTTCAGAAAATAAAACTGGAAATTGAATATGGGCGGCATGATTGTACCCTCCTGGTTCTGCTATTTCCCCTATCTTCTGTCCCTTTATAACTGTTCTATGATACACCTGAATACTGAATGTCATTGTGAGATCCACTGTTTTCTTGGAGATATCTTCACTGATTTTCTATGACTTCCTAAACACATCCTGGAATCTAGCAGACTGAATTATGCGAAAACTGTTTTGGATCAGTGGTCAGAAATTTGGAAGCCTGATAGATCGTTTTACCACTTCTGAGTTTCTCTGTTTAGGAGAGGATAGACTGATATCAAGTTTCCTCATTTTTCATATTGAAGCTCCATTGGTGACCTCATTTGCTCTGGGAGTGACCAGCCATCTTACAGACTTTGTTTTTATTTACAAGATGTCACTGGCCTCACAGATGAGAAGAGGAATGATATCAATATAGATTCTCCTAGGAAGGAGCTGGGAAGTGGATGCTAAGATCCTCATCTAAGGGACAAGTTAGTTAAAGACCTACCTTGAAAATATTCATTCCTAGACATCAAACTTAACATCCAACCTAAGGTGAATAATAACTAAATGGTCTAATGACCTTCTTAGTTAGTATTGTAGTATACTGAGTCACATGTTGATTCACAAGTGACTAGGGAATTACGTGATTTGCTGAGCAGTTTTTCTCTTCATAACAATGCAGGCCCTTCTGACCTGAAGAAAGTTATTCCTGGTTATGGCATCTAGTCTTATATTTAAAGGCACAATCTTTAAATGGACAAATGTAAGCGCAACCTAAGCAAGGTCAAGCAGATGGGAAAATCAGATTTGCCTGCGGAGGAATACATGTAACTGAACCATCCAATAGTATTTGGGGCACAAAAGTTACTATGATAGGAAAGAGAAACATGATGTCTGTGTTCTTAAACAAATAACTATCACTATGACAGCCAAATTCACTGGGGTCCACCAAAGTGTGTTCTATTTCCCACTGACCATGCAGGCGCACATCGTGGAAATACTGGTTTAACTACTAGTGTGTTACTGCCTCGTTTATCTACAGAATATTATTAACTAGAACATAATGCTTTCAAAATTTAAGTTAATGTTATATATTATGTATAAATATATATATTCATAATGAGATATATGTAATGGATAGTACAAAGTTTGGAGACTTAACAAATGCTCTAATCTTCTAGAGACAAAAGCCCTATCTTCTGTTCTCTTTTGTCTTTTTATTTTCAGTTAGTGACCCATTGTTAAATCTAAATCCACTTTTACTGAAAAATACTGTACATGTGTAAAATGTTCAGTTGTTTTTTTGTAAAATATAGTAGAATGGTTGTAATTGATACTGGCCAAAATCAATGTTATTCCATATTTTATTTTTTCTATTAAATTAACCTAAGTTCCTGTTTATTTGATCTGTCCATACCCATGTGTAAACATCTCTGAAAGGGTGAGGTAATGAGAGACTTCTCTGTTCCCACATAGAAGCTGAATATGAAGAAAAGGGCAGAGGGGATTGAGGTAGCTAAATAAAGTTGGAAAGAAAGGGTCAGTAGAGGTGGGATCTGAAAAGAAGGGAAAAAGTGACAGCAATATAAGAAAGGAAGAGTTTAGGTTTGGTCATAAATGTATTTCAAATTCCATTTTCAGAAAGGTTGTAAAAAAAATCTATAACAGCTTGGTGCAGTTTCTGTTGAATTGTGCAGATACAATCTCCATGTATGGGCCATCTGGGCCTGCTGTTTCCCTGGACTTCCCCAGGGTGTGAACTACTGCACACTCACCAGTGATGTATGGGCTGGGGACCAAGGGGCAGGGCACGAGTTGGTGGTGAATGTGAAAGCTGTTAAAATATGGTCTGGTACCATTTAATGATATCCTGCATAAAACTGACAGTAGCTGTAACCCTGGATGCCTCAAAGATGCCTTTGTCTAAAATCTCCTGTACATGCCTCGAGGTAGGACTGAATAGTTAGAAAAAGAAGAAACTACAAAGGATTCCAGATGTTTCTGAACTCTGCTTGAGTTCCAGTCTTAGCCTTGAAGTGAAATTCAATGTCCTGTCTTCTGGGAAAAGAAATGGGATCAGCAAACAAATTGAGTTCCAATTAGTGTTAAAGATCCGGAGATGCAACAAGGTGTAAGAATGAGCCTCTATTGTTGTAAAGTCCCATTATGGGGATGAGGAGAAACTAATCTTATCGACCAGTGATAAGAGTATATACCTACTGATGTAAATATACCCTCTCTTCTCACAAAAACTCCAAAGCAGAGGTACATGTATTATCTTGTTTACAAATAAGAAAGCTGGGGCATATGGACTTGAAATAGACTAAGGTTACAAAGCCCGACTCAATAAAAATAAAATTTAACAGTAACACAATTAACAGTAAGTAGTGAATTCTAAATCTGAAATGAATGGAACACCAAGTTACTAAGTTCAGAGAGGCAGAAATTCCTTTGAACTGACTGGGATGAGAATTCTAGAGCAGGTGGAACTAGAATTGGGTCTTGAAGGATGGCTAGGGCTTACTGAAGCAGATGGGAGGAGTGCAGGAAGAATATTACCAGCAAACTTGCTGCATAAGAGATGTTCTGGGTAGCAAGTGACTTATTTTAATGGTTTTAATCTAAACAGCCCATGGCTACAAAGGACAGTGAATCAACATTTGATGGGTTTAGTCAAAAAGAATCTACATTTTTACACTGCAGAAGACAAATAGTGTTCCCATCCTCCTCAACTCCCGCACCCATGGAAGGCCTTGCTAATAATCATCACTATCATCTGTGGATTGATCCAAATTTCCTTCTCACTTTCCACCCCAGCATCGGCTCATCATCATGCTGCTGATGTCTGTCAGACACACACTGCCACTCAAGAATCTACCCTTCATTTTAAGGAACACAAAACCGAGTGCTTAGTAGAGAAGGGGAAGTGATTGCTGTAACTACCAAATTATAGTTTCTCAGTCAGGTGATCAACACTTTATGCACATCTGAACATGCAAATATGCAACACCTTATCCCCTCATGTACGATGAGTATCATGCAGCTAAGACGGAAGTTCGCATGCATTCTTAACTGACTGCAGCTTCACACGGCAGACAGATAGCAGCTTGACGAACATGGAGAAAACTGGAGGCAATTTTAAACTGTGGCCTGGCCAGTTCAACACTCCCTCCTTTCATCCTTTAATACATAACAGAGAGTGCACAAAGGCCAACTGCAGCTTGACCTCACCTGGCCCAAGCTCGGCCCTGGCCCCAAACTCAATAAGTGTCAGTGACAGAAAGTATAAACCTGCTTCTCTTGCCTGGTTGACATCCATTTCCAAATATTATTTTTGTAGCAAACCCATAAAATCTGAAGTTTGCAGCAGAATACTTTGGAGCCATAGACAAATTTAGCAGAGCACAGCCAAGATGGACTTCATTTCACCATGTCTTGTTAGAGGTAGTGCTTAGCCCCTAGAAATGGGGCTGTGATCCATATATAATGTCTCTTCATCATGAGAGTTGGAAGTCTGGTCCAGAGTCAATTCGTGGGTAAAAAGGATGCAGTTATGTAGCATCACTAAGTCTCAGAAGGCCAGTCTGGGACTAGGAAGGCCAGCAGTTCCTTCCCACTCTCTACCTGCAAGGGACCTACAAGAACGTGATTATCCTGTTATTGAAAGATTGTCTTACAAGGTCTCTCTAAAGGGCCATTGTTTAGGGGCAGTTGTTGGTTTTTAACGGGCCAGGGGTCAAGGAATAAAAGATATTTTGCATCCCACTTCCTCGAAATTTCCAGAAACACTTCCTGAGGCCTGAATTGTAAGACCTTTTTGCATCTTAGGAAAGAATACATAATTTTAAGACTACTGTGTTTTAAGCTGGCACACTAAAACAGCTCATTTATTTAATTTGCCCCCCACAAAAATCAGAGGTCTATAGAGATTAACTTTCTGATGCAAGATTTATAGCAAGTAAGGGGGGGGGGGTTGCTTTGATTCAAGCCTATAGCATCAACCTACCACACAACACTGCCTCCCTTTTTAAGAATGGCAGAGAAAAATCAAGTCTATATTACATATGTTGTAACGCAGAAGGTAAGAGTTTTCTCCCAAGTCCAGAGAGAAAGCACACTGTATCCCTGGACTTGACTTTTTCTGCTTATGAGTTCAAAATAACACTTCCATAAATAAACACCGAGTCCCTGTCATATACCAAGCTCTGAAGTGCTTCTTGTCCTCTTCAAGCTTATAGTCTGTCTAACGGGAGACACAGACATAAAAACCCATGGCTATAATATGAAGCTATTTAAGTGTCTTAAAAGGAGCGTAACAAATATTGTTGTCAGTCCAGAGGAGGAAGCTCACTTTGCCAATTAAATACTAATGTCCCAAAGCTTTCCAAGGACAGCCAATGATAGCTTGAAAAAGAAATAGAGTTGCCTCTAAAATGAAGAGAAGTCAAATGATATTTTACAACCTACAAAATGCAACATGTCAAAGTAGTCAATTGCAACTCTTAAAGATCCACATACAATTATATTTAAGTATAATTAAGGTAGGGTAAAGAGGAATTTTAATCTGTTTGATATGAAGTAGGACCTACAGAGGTAGGAGAACCTAGGTTCTGTTGGGATTACAATATAACCCTGCAAAAGAGGGAGAAATTTACTAATCATGCTGGGACTTGGGGGAATTATATATATATTTTCATTCATTCATATTCCTGTTCTCTTTCCTCAAGAGTCCCACTTATAGCTACTTGACATTTCTCTTCAGTTGTTAATTTTGAAATGCCTGTTAGACATATCCAAAATAGACTTTAGACTCCCCAATGCCCTAAACATTACTATCGCCATATGTCTGCCATCACAGTAAATGGCATTACAATTCATTCACCCAGCTACTCAAAACCTAAACTTATTCTTTTTTCGCCCCCCACATCCAATCCATTAGCAAGGTCCCATTAACCACACCTCCACCATATCTCTCTGAATGGTCTACTCCCCACTTCCTAGTTATAATTCTGGGTCAGACCACCATCTCCATCCTGGACTGCTACAGGAGCCTCCTAACTAGGCTCCCTGCTTTTCTTCCCCTCCTTTCCTCTTTTCTCTCTTCTCCCTTATCCATCCTCCACATGGATAGCAGAGTGCTATTACAAATACAAAATCAGATTTCGCCTCTGCCTATTCACTCAAAGCAAAATCTGGACCCCTTAACTGAGATCTTCTGATCTCTCCTCATGCCCCTTTCCCCCTTGCTCATCATGTTCTAGTCCTACCAACTTTCTTTTGTTCTTTAAACACAAATGACTTGTTTGTGTATCAAGACCCCTGGTTGCCTTTCACCCTACAGGTCTTAATTCAAAACCCACTTCCTTGTAAAGCAATTCCCTCCACCACTCACTCCACACCTGCCCACCTTTTTTTGGGCTTTTCATAGCACTTATCACAGCATGACATTCTGTGGTTCATTTAGTTATTTTTTGTCAATCTCTCCCAGGACAACATCAGTACCATGAGAGCTAGGGCTTTGTCCATCTTGTTCACAGCTTATCTTTTATGTCTAGCATAGTGCCTCAGCGTTATCAACTCTCTATTAAGAGGAGCTAACTGACTTACTCAAAAACCCCATCAAGTCAACTCATGGCCTCCTGCCAATGTATTCAAGAAGCATTTATTCAGACAGAATGTTGAGGAGGTCATATTTGCTTCAGTCCCCAAGAGAGTGATAGCTACCTTGAGCCAGCTAAATGAAAGGACTAGGTACTAAGCAGAATTCAGCTATCAGATGAGCTCACATAGGGGAGGTAGCCCATAGCTTCTCTTCACTGCAATATTCATGGCCAAAGTAACAAATTTGGCAAGGCCTAGACTTAAAAACATGGGCCTTCTTTTCCTTCTAAGAGAAAACCCTCTAAACTCATTACCAGAGAAGAGGGAAAAGAAAGTGATATGCTTATACCTCCTGTCCCAAACAATGAAAATAACAGTCATAACAACAACTCCCATTATAGAGCATTTCCTATGTGCTAAGCACTGTGCTAAATGCTTTCTAAGGATTATTTCATTCAATACTCCCAGTAGCCTAATTTTATCCTCTTTCTTACAAATGAGGAAGCAGGATTATAGTTGGCCCTTCAAATCCACAGATTCAACTATAGTACATTTTTTTCTTGTCATTGCTCCCTAAATAATATAGCATAACTATTGACATAGCATTTACACTCTATTATGTATTATCAGTAACCTAGAGATGATTTATTAAAGTATATGGGAGAATGTGCATCGGTTACATGCAAATCAATTTTGGTATCTGCAGGGGGTTCCTGGAACCACTCCTTCATAGATACTGAGGGACGACTGTATATGTATTTTAGCTGATGTTGTCTGGTCCAAGGAACATGTTGTCGCTTGTGAATAGAGCAATGTCCACTCAGGCTTACACACCATGGCCACATACTGCTTTCCGTGATCAAGCTAGGAGTGGAAATCAATATTATCATGAGAATTAGTCTCGACTAATGCGCTGCATGGGCAAAAGAAATCAGAATGGACCCAGAGAAATGAGGCAGTAATTAAGAAGTGAGGATGTGATGCTCCTTTCATGCTAATTTTTCTTTGTCTGGGAAGCCATCATTTGCATTATCTAGCCCCAGATGAAATGAGGAAGAAATAGAATGGAGATACAGAAAACATGGAAAAACATTACAATGCTGAAGACATCACATAATACAAATTCTGTGAACTTCTTTGACAAATCTGGCAAAACAAATTCTTTCCAGGTGATATTAAACAGGATTTTTCTTGCCACCTGAATCCTAACTGTTACAATATAATAAAAGCTAAAGTACCAATAAAATTTAAGGCTCTTTCTTATGTACAGGAATGTGATTTTTAATTGACTTGTGGCATAAGAAGTGCCACAAATATGACAGAAAGCAGAAGTCATCTTTCATTTTTATTATTGATTTTCAGAGAGGAAAAAGGAGAAAGGGGGAGAGAAAGAGGGAAAGGAAGAGCAACATCAATGTAAGAGAGCAACATGGATCAGGTGCCTCTTGTATGTGCCCCGACAGGGGATCAAACCCGCCACTTAGGTATGTGCCCTGACCAGGAATCAAACCTATGACCTTCTGGTGCATAGGACAGCACTCGAATCAACTGAACTGTACCAGCCAGGGCAGCAGGAGTCATCTTAACCATATTCTCTCCTACTCCATCTGATCCATCAGCAAGTCAAGACAATTCTACCTCCAAAATATGTCTTGGATCCATTTGTCCTCTACCTTTACTGCTTTTGTCCTAATTCTCACATCCTGGGTCAAGTTACCTGGGCTATTGCAACATTTCCTAATTGGTGTCATTTAATATACACCTCGTGTGTCCACACTCCACTTGTCTTCACCTTCTTCCTCCAATCTATCTACACAGCAGCCAGAGTGCTCTTTTTAAAAATTCAAAGCTCACATAAGACTCCACTATTTAAAACCCTCCCGTGGCTTTCTATTTCGCTTGCGATAAAGTTGAAATTCTCTTCAATGGCCATCAAGGCCTTGGTAAATCTGACCCATCACACCTTTCAAGCCCATCTCATGCCTCCCTTCATATTTTCCAGCCACAATGGCTTTCCCTGATATATCTATTCTGCTTTGTGCCTTAGAACTTTCCCATATGCCATTTGCCCTACTTTAATGCTATCCCACTCCCCATCATCTACACCTGGCTAACATTTATTTATTACCTAGGCCTCAGTTTAAATGTCACTTGTTCATTTCCAGATCCTTCTACACAAGGTTAGATCTCCTCATATAAGTTTTCATGGAAGCTTCTACCTTACTTTCATATTAATTACATTATGAATAGCTTGTTAATTGTAGGAATATTTGTTTGATATATATAATTCTTACTACAAAGTTTGCTCCATGAGGGCAAAGTCTGTAAATGTCTTATATCTGATGAATCTAGTAAATATCTCTTAAAGTATAAGTACTTGATAGCTCTCTGATCAATAGATGAGTAAGTCAATGAATAAATAATTGAGTGAGTAACTGAGTAATGACAGGGAGGAAATAGCCCTGACTCAGACATTGGGACAACTAAGTTCTAATTCTGATTTTCTGTGTGACTTCAGTATGGCCCTCTATGTGGCTACACCTCGGTTTCCCTATTGTCAGCCTCATCCCTGTGACCCTTCCAGTCCTTCTAGTCAATGGAAAAAGAAAATCCCAGGAGATTTCATGGAGATTCTATCACTGGCCCTAAAACACACAGAAAAACCTTAGGGACAAACTCAATAAAGCTAATGTTTTAAGACATTGCCACTGAAAGTGTGCAGTACCAGCAGGAGTGGGAGTTGGATACTGTGGTTGCAGAGTTCTAAAGTGACCCCCTAAGATTCCCATTCACAAGCCATTCAGTGCTGTGAAGGGACTTTGCAGATGGAATTAAAGGTTATTACTGACTGACTTTAAAATAAGATTATACTGAATTATCCATGTGGGCCCAAGGTAGAGTCAGAGAGATGCAGTGGAAGGAGGCAGAGAGGGCATGAGGCAGAGGAAGGATCAGAGAGATCCAAGAAGTGAGAAAGATTTAACCCCAGTTACTGGCTTTGAGGATACAGAAAGGTGGCCATGAGCCAAGAAATGCATGCAGCTTCTAAAAACTGAGAACATTTCCCCACCCAACAAGTAGCAAGGAAACAGGGAACCTAGTCCTGAATTCTGCCATCAACCTGAATGAACTTGGAGCAGATGTATCCCCAGAGCCTCCAAAAAGAATGCAGCCTATGACACCTTGATTCCAGCCTTGTAAAACCTGGAGCAGAGAAGCAGCTGAGCCACACTGTGCCCTGGCTCTGACCTACTGAACTGTGAGATAATAAATGCTGTTTTGTTAAGCCACAAAATTCATGATAACTTGTTACAGCAGCAATAGAAAACTAATGCATATTAGCTGATCTTCATAACTCCTGCCTAAGGGGCAGGCTTCTAATTACACATGTAAGGGCCCTCTTAATCTTCTCCAGAGACCCTGGAGGACGGGCGCTATCTTTGTGCTCTCCCTCTGCCTCCCTCCAGGTGGCTGGTATCTCTGGAAAAAGTACTTGTACACATGTTGAAGCCTGGCTATTTTCCGAGTACCACCCAAAGGATACCTCTAGATTGCCTGGCTCTGGCAGCCAAGAGGGACTTACACATTCAGTCTTACAAGACTGTATATACAGGGGTGGGCAAAACTAGGCTTACAGTTGTTCACATGAAAAAATATATAATACAAGAATAAATAATAATAATACAAAAATAAACTGTGTTCTGTGTACTCGAGACTAAAAACCTACTTTTGCCCACTCCTGTATTTGCATATTTTAAAAGTTGCTGCCTGAGCTTTTACATCTCAAGCCAGGCTTTTGAGTCTGGCTTCAGTTCAGCCTGAATCCAGGTGCTGACTGAAATCCTCCCCTTTGTGACACTAACAGCTCTTGGCACACCCTAAACTACTAGAATCCACTAAAAGTAAAATAGACTGCTTGAATAATCACAAAGGATTGGGAGACAACCAAGAGCTAGGGCAGGATTGAATAATAAGGTTCATCCCCTACACAAGGCCACTCCTTCAAGACTGGGAGAGGTAGCTGTTTTACCATATGCATAGAAACCAACACAGAAAGTTAAGAAAAACAAAGAAACATAGAAATATATTCCAAATGAAAGAACAAGATAAAACCTCAGTAAAAAGTTCTTAATGAAATTGTAAGTTATTTGCCTGATAAAGAGTTCAAAATAATGGTCATAAGTATGCTCAGTGAACTCAAGGGGGGTGGGAGAGAATGAATGATCACAAAGAGATGGAAATATAAGAGAGTACCAAATAGAAGTTACAGATAAAAAATACATAACTGCAATGAAAAAATATGATAGATGGGTTCAACAGCAGACTAGATGAAGCAGAAGAAAAGATCAGTGAACTCAAATACAGGATTGGCACTCACCCAACAGCATCAGCAAAAAGAAGAATGAAAAAAAAAATACAGATAGCTTAAGGGACTTGTGGGACCTCATCAAACTGACCAACATTCATTCTATCGGGGTCCCAAACAAGAGAGACAGAAAGAGGCAGAAAATATATTGGAAGAAATAATGGCTGAACTTCCATAACCTGAAAAAGAAAACAAACACCCAAATCCAGAAATTCCAGAGGGTTCCAATTAAAAGTCCCAAATGAAAGAACAGGAAAAAAACCAAAGAACTAAATGAAATGTTGTCAAGCAATCCACCTGACACAGAGCTCAAAACACCGATTATAAGGATGCTTAATGAATGTAAGGGAAAAATAAGCTCAGTGAGAACTTACACATAGAGATAGAAAACATAAAAAAGAAGACACAAAACACAAAAATAACTAGTCAGAAATGAAGACTACAATAACTGCAATGAAGAATACACTAGAGCAGGGGTGGGGAATGCCCTGCCCACGGGCCATATAAGGCATGTGAAATCATTTGTTCTGGCCCCGCCAAGACAACCGCAGGTGGGACTCAAAATTCAATAAATCTAGGAGGCTTTTTCATAGCAACATAAATTTATATTAAGTGAATTATATTAAATGAATGATGTCATAAATATCCAAATGGCCCTTGGCAGAAAAAAATTGGAGAACGTAGAGGAAATGAATAAATTCCTAGAAACATAACATCTTCCAAGACTGAATCACAAAGAAACAGAAAATCTGAACAGACCAATAACTAAATCAATCAGTATTTAAAAAAACTCCCTAGCCCTGGCCAGTGTGCTCAGTGGTTAGAGTGTCAGCCCATGCACCTAAGGGTTGTGAGTTTGATTCCCAGATAAGGACACGTATTTGGGTTACAAGTTTGCTCCCTGCCCCCGATCAGAGTACATATGGGAGGCAACCAGCGGATGTGTCTCTCTCACATCAATGTTTCTCTCTATCTCTGAAAAGCAATGTTAAAAATATCCTCAGGTGAGGATTAACAAAAATAATAAACTCCCTCCAAAAAAACAAAAGTCCTGGACTAGATGGCTTCACAGATAAATTTTATCAAATATTCAAAAAAGAATTACTACCTATCCTTCTCAAACTATTCCAAAAAATTGAAGAGGAGGGAAGGCTCCCAAACTCATTTTATGAAGCCAGCATTGCCCATCGCCCTGATACCAAAACCAGATGAAGGGAGGGAGGGAGGGAGGTTTTTTTTAGGGAGGGAGGGAGGAAATTGTAGGCCAATATTTTCTGATCAACATAGATGCCAAAATTTTCAACAAAATGTTAGCAAACTGATTTCAACAATACACTAAAAAGAGCAGACACCATGATCATGTGGAATCTATTCCTGGGATATAAGGCTGGTTTGATATCCCCAAATCAATTGATGTGGTACATCACAAACAAAATGAAGGATAAAATCATATGATCATATCAATAGATATAGCAAAAGCATTTGACAAAATCCAGCATCCGTTATTATGGGAACATATCTTTTATTATGTTGAGGTATGTTCCCTCTGTTCCACTCTCAGCAAAGTGGAACAGAGGGAACATACTTCAACATAATAAAGGCCATATATGACAAACCCACAGCTAACGCCATACTCAGTGGTGAAAGACTGAAAGCTTTTTCTCTAAGATCAAGAACAAGACAAGGATACCCACTATCACCACCTTTAATCAACATAGTATTGAAAGTCCTAGCTGTAGCAATCAGGCAGGAAAAGGAAATAAAAGGCATCCAAACTGGAAAGGAAGAAGTAAAACTCATTATTTGCAAATGACATGATATTATATATAGAGAAACCCAAAAAACTATTAGAACTAATACATGAATTCAGTAAAGTAGCAAGACATACAGATATTGGTTATTTTTTCATACACCAATAACTATCAGAAAGAGAAGTTAAGAAAATAATCCCATTTACAATTGCATCAAAAAAATACAAAATACCTAGGAATAAGTTTAACCAAGTAGATAAAAGACCCATACTTGGAAAACTATAAGACATTAAAGAAAGAAATTGAAGAAGGTAAATTGGAAGATTCCCTATGAAAATTCCAATTGCATTTTTCATAGAGCTAGGAAAAATTTTTCCTAAAATTTATATGAAACCATAAAATAGCCAAAGTAATATTGAGAAAGAACAACAAACTGAAATTATCATGCTACCTGATATCAAATTATACTGCAAGCCTATAGTTATCAAAACAGCATGGTACTGACATAAAAACAGATACATAGATCCATGGAACAAAATAGAGAGCCCAAAAGTAAACCCACACCTATATTGTCAATTAGTCTATGACAAAGGAAGTAAGAATATACAATGAGGTAAAGTCTCTTCAATAAATGGTGTTGGAAAAACTGAACAGATACACACAAAAGAATGAAACAGGATCATTTTCTTACACCATATACAAGAATAAACTCAACGTGGATTAAAGACTTAAACACACAAAACCATAAAACCCCTAGGAGAAACATAGGCAGTAAAAACTCTGACATTGCTCTGAGTAATATTTATTTGAAATAATCTCCTCAGGCAAGGAAAACTGGAGTAAATATATAAACAAATGAGATTACATCAAACTAAAAAGCGTTTGCACAGTAAAGGAAACCATCATAAAAGTGAAAAGTCACATACTGACTGGAAGAAGATAATCTCTCATGATACATCCCATATTGAGTTACTTTCAAAAGTATATAAGGATTTCAGACTACTTAACACCAAACAACAAACCCAATCCAATTAAAAAATGGGAAGAGGACCTGATTCCCCGCCCCCCAAAAGAAGACATACAGATGGCCAATAAACACATCTAAAGATGCTCAACATCTCTAATCATCATGGAAATGCAAGTTAAAATCATAAGATATCACCTCGTACCTGTCAGAATGGCTATCATCAATAAATCAACGAACAAGTGAAGGCGATGTGGAGAAAAGGGAACCTTCATACATTATAGGTGGGATTGTAAATTGATGCAGCCACTGTGGAAAACAGAATGGAGGTTCCTCAAAAAATTAAGAATGGAACTACCATATTACCTAGAAATTCCACTTCTGAGTATTTATCTGAAGAAACCCAAAATAATTTAAAAAGATACATGCATCCATATGTTTACTGCAGCCTTATTTACAATTGCCAAGATATGAAAGCAACCTAAATGTCCACTAATAAATGCATGGATAAGGAAGATGTAGAGGATTATATCAAACTAAAAAGCTTCTGCCATAGCAAACCATCAACAAAATAAAAGGTAACATGGGAGAAAAATATTTGCAAATCATATATCTGATGAGTTAATATCCAAAACATTAAAGCAATCATACAACTCAATAACAAAAATACACACATACACAATCTGATTTTAAAATGGGCAAAAATCCTAATAGACATTTTTCTAAAGAAGATATACAAACAGGTACATAAAAAGGTGCTCAATATCAGTGAAATGCAAATCATTACCACATGAGATATCATTCTCACCCCTGTTAGAACGGTTAGTATAAAAAAGACAAGAGACATGTAATGGTGAGGTGGAGAGAGTATCCTGGATTATCAAGGTGGGCCCACATATCCTGTAAGAGGGAGGTAGAGGAAGATTTTATTACAAAAGAAGGTGATCTAATGATCTCAGCAAAGATCTTTAATTTAGTCATATTGACAAAAATCCCTTTTCCCCTATAATGTAGCATTCATAGGTTCCTGGGATGAGGACCTGGATGTCTCTGGGACCCTTATTCAGCCTCCCACACTTGACCAGGGCATCTAACCCTCTGAGCAACCATTTTCCCTCAGTAAAATAGAAATAATAGTATACCCTCATGAGGATGTTACTGTTCTGCACACTTTAAATCACTAAAGAAATGTTCACTGGATTGTTAAATGCTTCTGGCTACTCTTGTGTTTATCTTACATTAATTCCTTAACTCTATTCATTCCCTCGCCTTTTATTAAATTTACTATGTGTCAAGTATTGTGCTAGGCACAGGGGGTATAATAGAGAGAGCAATCACACTTGTATGGTTTTATACTGTAATAGAAACAGGTAAGTACTAGGCAGAAAATCCCCCGATGTGTCAGCATGTGCTATGAAAAGAGACTGGAGCCGTAACCGGTTTGGCTCAGTGGATAGAGCGTCGGCCTGCGGACTGAAAGGTCCCAGGTTCGATTCCGGTCAAGGGCATGTACCTTGGTTGTGGGCACAACTCCAGTGGGGAGTGTGCAGGAGGCAGCTGATCGATCTTTCTCTCTCATCGATGTTTCTAACTCTCTATCTCTCTCCCTTCCTCTCTGTAAAAAATCAATAAAATATATTAAAAAAAAAAAAAAAAGAAAAGAGACTGGAGAGGAAATGCTCTATGTGTTCTACAGGGATACGAAGGAATAGGTTGTCAGCCCTCTGGCTAGAGGCAGGAGTAGGACAGAGCTGGAGAAAGGGCCTGGGAAGCGACAGGAAGATGTGAAACAGCCCAGAGCACCTAGAAAGTGCCAGTTTTACCCTATTGGAGCTCTAGGTACAAGGAGTTGGGGGGCAGTGAGAGAGATGAGCTAACAGCGCTGGCTGGGGTCTGACTGCCCACTGCCCCTCGTGCCAGGTGAAGGATCTGGACTGTGTCATGTGCTCAGGGAGCCACTGAGAAAGAAGTTTACCAGCCTTCCTCATCATCCCATCCCCAGGAGTCATGGGGCGCCAGCAGGGAACCCTGGAAGCTCAGGCCTCCTGGCAGATAATTAAATAACAAACTCTCACAGAGTTTTCTCTGTGAAGTGGTACTGGCTTTTTAAAGCACCTCTTGCCTTTTCTTCCTCATCCAGAGCCCCTTTGTGATTTATATTTTCAGATTTTTATCTTTAGAGCCTCACATTATAGCGAGCCATCATCTCCCTTAGGATCTGTCAATCTCATTTTTAAGTCATTCACTCCTAAAAATATTCTTGTATTTTATTATATATCTCACTTAATCCCCTACTTGTGACTTTCTTTTATGAGAATGTTCAAAGGGTAAATTTGCTGTATTAACTATTGTGCATTTGGCAGAGCCCAATCATTCTGATTGCCTGTGCAATATTTTTCCCAGCCTGGGGAGTTTTGCTGAAAAGTGGATTGATGGTAATTGTGCTGAGACTTTAGTTGATAATATCTGCTTTCCTGGACGCACAGTCCCTGGTCTGCTTTGTCCCTCCACCCTGACTCGTCCCTCCACCCATCCTCCTGAAACATAGCACAGTCACTCTCTAAAGTGCTTTTGTCAACTGATACCATCCTCTCCATGAACTTCAATGAATTGGCAGTACACTTCTGTGCTGGAAAGACATTTTGCATTAAAAATTGGATTCACAACAGGCAATCTGCCTGGGGACCACATGTCTAGGAAAGCAGTCATTTTTAACTAAGGATATTACAAGCCCAGATAGACTAGGACTGGTGTACTCCTGGAAGCAAAATTACTGTACTGCATGTTGGCAATTAACCTTGTCAACTAACTTCCAGAACAACTGCTGCCTAATGCACACACCATCTTCTTGGGTTCTACGGCTTGGGTCCCATTACATTCTACATGCACCTGCGTTCCCATCACTGAGCCTCACCAACACTCTGATTTGCTTGCCCTCGTCCCCTTTCTTTTCCACAGCATTTATTAGCTTCTAACCATACTAACCATATATAGTTTACTAGTTTACTGTAATTGTGGCTTACCCTCTACCTCCTACACTATAATGTAAGCTCCACCAGAGAAGATATTTATATTTTGCCAACTATTGTATCCAAAAATTCCTGGGCTATTGCCTGACATGTAGTATGTGGCTCAATAATTATATGTTGGATGAATTAATACATTTCCATGGAGCTTTCAGTTATCAAATGACTTTTTTTTTTACATCCATGACTCCAAACATGTCAATCTAACATATTTACTAAATGTTGTGACCACTTTATCACATGGCAAGTAATGGTCCAGGTCAAGGGAAATTATTCCTGACCTCAAAGATGAACTAGTCCCATGGGAGAGGCACATGTGGGCAGAAATACCAGTTGGAATATAGGATAAATTAGAAATATGTACAAAGCACAGTAGAGTACAAAAAATTTCAATTCAGCTGCACAGTAGTGTGGTAGAAAAGGCTCAGAAAAAGCTTCATAGAGGCGGCAACTTTAAGTTGTAAATAATGAGTACAAGTTTTCTGGGAGAAGAGAGAAGGGATAAGTACAAAGCTAATAGATTTTCTAAGTGAGAGAATGCATGATGGGCTGGAAGTCTCTAGGGAATGCCAGAGCATAGGGATGTGACTTAGTTAGTCTCTCTCCCCGACCCCAGACAAACCTTGAGACAAAGATTCAAGTGCAAGAGGTTTATTTGGGAGATGAAAGAAAGTGCCAGTGGTAGAATGGGAAAGCAAGAGAAGAAAGAGAAGTCAGCCAATAAAGGCTATGCTAGAAAGCCAGCTACCATGGAGGGTGACTGGAGCGGCCTCCTGTGGGGAAACTCTGGAAAATGAAATAGAACACAGGCCTCAGAGTTCTCACTGGAGGGACAATGGATCTGTGGTCTTCATACACCAGATCCCCGTCATTGGTGGAGGAAAACTCCTGGGAGTCAGTTCCCTGGTCCTCCCGCCGTGCCATGCGTGTCTGACAGAGCAGCCTTCTGAGGTACTGGAGAAAACCTCATACTAACACAAGCATACACGCTCCCCTGGACATTGGTTTCTGCACACTGACGTGGCCACGGGATTGTGCGGAGCCTCCAGAGAGTCTGCTATGGTTCATAAGGAGAGCTGCAGGGGAGAAGGCTAGACATGGAGGCAAGGGACAAATTTTGAGAACTCTTTACAAGCTGTTCCTTGGAGTTTTATTCTGTATTAAGGGAGCAATACTGGAATATTTTAGGCAAGAGAATAGGATAAAGTTTGAGTTTGAAAGAGGCCTCTGGTTAGAGGGTGGGGGAGCAGATAATAAGTCCAGGAAACCAGTTAGATAAACTTATCACATGGGATGGGAAAGACTGGGCTAGAAGTCATGTGGTGGTGGTAAAGATGGAGATGAGGAGACCAAACTGAAAGATGTTCAGGAGATAGAATTGATAGAAATTGTAAGGAAAGAGGTGTGGGGTGGGATGGAGTACAGGATGAGTTCCCTATGCTACCTACCTCTCTTGACTAGATGGTGGTGGCACTAACCTAGACAGCGAGTATAGGAGGGACACATCAGTACTGGGGTAAGATAAGTCTTTTTGGACATGTTGGAGTGGAGATACCTGCAAAGTATCTAGGTGGACAGTGGATAAGAGATAATTAAACTCACGAGACAGATCTATACTGGGAAGAGCTATTTAGGAATCACCACTTTAAAGAAGATATTTGAAGGCAGGGAAACCAGCAATTCCAGAATAAATAACTAGAAGATTATCACCTGTGATGAGTTAGTCGAATGTTACTATCAACATCCTTTTAGTTTCAAGTCCTTTGCCAACTTAGAGATGGCATGTCTTTCTTTTCCTCTACATCTTCCCCAAGTCATCTCTTCACCCTTGGCCTAGTTGCACATGAAGAGGGAGAAGATAAATTTGTGATTTGGGGCAAGCTGTGTAAACTCCCATTGTCAGCTTCTTCATCTATAAAAAGGGGACCTCCTAGGTGGAGATGATCTTGTCTACTAATCAACTGAAGAAACTGAACATGAAAGACATCAAACTGATGCTCTTACCTTACCAGACACTTAGCCTAGTTGGTACAGGACACTGCTCACTGCAGCTGCACAGCACTGTCTCCCCTGCATGTGCCTTTACCTGCCGGTGCTAGTTCATCTTTTACCTAAGACGTGGTAACTAACTGAAGAGCATCCTTAGAATGGTCGCAAAATGCATGTAAGCTGCCGAAACCACTGTGATAAGAGCCCTTGGTAACAATTTACCTTCGTTCTGCATGGGTTTTACTCTAAGTGTATACAGATGTATGACTTTTCTGCCAAATAGTCATCCTGGCCAAGAATGGGATGGCCCCTCCACAGGAATGCGTAGGTGATGACATTTCTTTCACCATCTTGGCATCTAAACATGACACTCGATCTGGTAACAATGCACTGAGCTCCCGATTGTTTATGGCACAGCTCTAGGCGGAATGGGCTGTGAATGCCTACACTACTGCACTGCATCCACTCTTGTTACATGTGTGTCAGAGAGAGAACACAGCTGCTTGATGTTCAGCAGGCCCCCCAAAAACAGCCACTGTCAAAATTCTGCCTGTGGCATGTATATAAACATACAGAGCTATGCCAGGAGTCACATGGTTTCAAAACATCTGCCAGATCATCCCAACCCGCTTCCCTCACATTCTCAAGCCATCATTTCTTTACTTACTCAAGTTCAAGTCCATGGAACTGACACCTCTTTCTCCACTCATCCCTTGTATGCAGGCAGTCATTATCCTATATAATAAAAGCCTAATATGCTAAGTGTCCAGTCATCCAGTCAGCCTTTCAACCAACCAAAGTGTAATATGCTAATGATATGCTAAGGCCACTCAACTGCTCGCTATGATGTGCACTGACCACCAGGGAGCAGATGCTCAACCGGTGGCAGAGCGAAGGGCCAGCGAGTGGGCGGCGCCAGGCCACCAGCCAAGGTAGGTGCGAGTGGGGGGGGGCGGCCAGGGGGGGTCTCGATCACCCTGCCGGCTGCCCTGCAGAGGGAGGCAACCGGCAAGGGGGGCAGGGCCAGTGAGCAGGTGGTGCCAGGCCAGCCAAGGAAAGTGCAAGCAGGAGCCCAAATCACCCACAGATGGGCCCTGATTGCCGGCAGGGCCTAGGGACCCTACCTGTGCACCGGGCCTCTAGTTTATCAATAGTAGTACTACTAGTCATTCCTATTTAGTGTATGTCAGGCAGACCCTGTGTTAAGTGCTTGTAAGTACCTTATCAAATTTAGTTACAACTTTCCAAGGTAGGACTATTTTTATCCCATCTTGCAGCTGTAGACATGTGGAGTAGAGAAGAAGGAGCCCAAATCACAAAGCTAGAAAATGGCAGAGCTGGAGTTTGGGTGCAGTTTCTCTGTCACTAAACTGCACTATATTCCCTCTTGTGGCGCATTAATAATCATATCTTTTATTTATGAGGCACTCTGAAGTTCACAAAGCATTCTCACAAGGCATATCATGTGATCCTCCAAACAGAGCAGAGAACTCGGCAGAACACATCTTATCCCCATTTTCACAGAAGTGACTAAGACTCAGAGTTAACCTGACTTGCTCACGGCCACTTGTGTCTGAGCCTTGGACTCAGACCTTCGGTCTCTTTTCATTATTCCCATAAATATGCTCTTTCCTCAGAGAAGATGTTTCTTTTTTTGAATGACCAATGTATGAAATTTACTAGAAGGTCAGTTTTGGCTTTCTACAAAGACATTTTTCATAATCAGAGTTTTTCAAAAGCATAACAGGAGGGAATGTGTTCTCCGTCCCTTTTGGTTTTCATTCAAACACTGGGCAGTCCCTGGACTAGAAAGCCATAACTATGCCCAAGCCCCAGGAGAGGGGAGGAGGTGGCAGATGGAGTAAATGAGCTCTGAGACCCATCTACTCCTCAGATCCTATGACTCTGTTTCCTGGCAACCACACTGTCTTCATCATTTTGGTTGCAGTAGCTCTATTCCCTCCCTCCTGGCTCACTCATGTCATCTCCTAGCTGACTTCCTGGACTGTCCCTTCTAACCCATCCAGCCTCCCTTGATCAAGGTTATCTTCCAACACAGATTTTCCCATTTGTAATTCTCTTCCTAAATCTTCATGGCCCCCTTTGGCCAACCACACCTATTTGATAACTGTCGGATATTTCTTGGTTTCTCTACATCCTCTATACAAACTCCTTTTTCATTTCCTCCACACTCAGTTTCTGCTTCAGTCAACCCAATCATTAACTTGAGTCACACAGACATCATACCTATTTCCTTTGCTTTCTTTGTTCCCTTCTCCTGAAATATTCTCCACTTTCCCCCTTGTCCACCTAGCCATAATCCCAGTTTTTTTTTTCTAGGCCTAAGTCAATCTTATTACAGTACAACAACAACGACAAAACACACAATTTTAATGAATTTCTTACCCAACACACAAAAGTATAGAAATAATCTTCTAGTCATGCATTGAGGCAATGGGGACACAAAAGATAGCCCTGCCCTCAGGGAAAGATACAATCAGCTGTCCTGTGCAATCATTACATTTTAAACACTGGTTCTACATTGGCTTATGTTCTTTGTATCTTGTGAGAGCTGATTCTGTCTCATAAAAGGTAGCCATCTCCAACACAGCCCCTCGAAATGGCCGGCAAGCAATAGCTACAACTTGCATGATTCAGGTGTCTAGGATTGCATAACCTCCCCTTACTCCATATTCTCACACACATACACATATGCACATGCAACCCACCAATTATTTGAATTTCCAGCGTAGTGGAAGGGGCACATGGCATTTAGAGTTTTCGAGGCCTGGGATTATCCCCTCTTTCTGGGAAAAGGAGTGCCACAGAAGCTGGGTTCAAGAACTACAGTTTGGAGTCTGACCGCTGGGGTAAGCCCCAGCTCTGCCACAAGCTGGGTGACTTTAATAGGTCACTTAATGTCTCACTGCCTCAACTTTGGCAACAGAAAAATGAAGATGATACAGAACAGCTGTACCCAGCACCATCCTTTTCCCTGTGGGGTTATTATTGTAAAGATTAAGTGAACTAATACAAACACAGCATCAGAACAAGTCCTAGCAAATGGTCATCATGGAATAAGTGTTAGCTATTCTTATCATCACTAATATGGTGACCTTAGGTGACTTAAATTTCTTGAGTGTCTGTGTCCTCATCTTTAAGATGAGAGCAGTGCTCATCTCCATAACTGGCTCTGAGAATTAAATGTGAAAGCATTGAGAAAGCACCCAGCTCTCCCAGGAGAGGTTCCTCATCTTTGACCCAAGGCCTGGACTTCTAACACCACATGATACGACATCTTTCTCCTGCCTCTGCTCCTCATAGCAGTTTCACATGTCAATCATTCCTGCTACTGTAGTAAGCGCTTGTTTTTATCCCATAGAAAATATTTGCCTCTTACAAATTCAGCTTTAGAAAATTACCACCTAAATTACACCAGATGATTGCATAAGCAAAAGACGGGTCAAGTTCACCGAGCCCGCAGGCGGCTTCTCCACAGCCAGCCGGTCTGTGTTAGCCAACTAAGAACCGCAGAAAGAGGAACTGGCCTTCTCCAGGAGGGTTGGGGCCCCCAGCACATCACAGCATGTAAAATGTGGGTAAGATGAATATCAAGAGCAGCCTTGAAAGCAAAAAGGAGTCAAAGCAGGTCAGACAGCTGCTGGAGGGAGCTTAGGAGGGAGGAGAGCCTGACTCACCAGCTCTGCCTGTGGGGATCATGCAACCGAGTTTCCAGGAAGCGCAGGCTTCCCAGTCCTGGATGCTAGGCCCCACCTCACAGCCTGGTGGGTGCAGACCTAAGCCATGGGCTGGGCTCTGAGAGCCCAGGGCGCCTAAAATGGGGTTAAGACTGGTTGCCTTGGTTGCCTGCTCTCTAGAAATTATGCTGAGCAGCCCTCCCCGACCCAGGACAACAGTTTAACTAGCACAGGAAGGCACGGAGGACCCCTTGGGAGACACCCAGGGTCTTCTGGGCTGGGCTTGGCTGTGGAAAATGGAAGTCAGGCCCAAGGGAGGAGACTTCAAACTAAATACTGACTTGCCTACCTTCCAGCCAAGGTTGTGCTTCCTCCCAGAAGAATGGAATTGTTCTTGAGGCTCCTGCAGACTTTCTAGAGCCTTGCCTTGAGTGAATGCAGAGGTGTCCTGCAGGTCCTGCAGGGCTCCATATGACTTCTCTGTAGGACTAGGCTGGGAAGTTCTCAGCTCCATTAGGGGGCAGCATGCAAAGACTGCAAGTTCACTGGGGAACCACTGGCACAGAAGGGGTGAAGGGATGCTCAAAGGGCATCTAAAGGAGAAAGCAAGGCATTAAGGTACAAGTAAGACAAGAGCACACAGAGTCATACCATTCTGGAATGTTTTGATGGAGCCAGAATCCTCTCATGAGACATTCCTCGGGTTTATATCAAGGCCAGACAAATTAATTCATAAAAGCTGAGTAAAGACCAGTTTAAGTCACAAACAATTTTATATTATTCCTAAGAGATGTCTCCATAAGGCCACAGGAGGAATAATATTAGTCAATAAGGGAATAGTTGACCTGCCTTCCTGCCACATATTGCTCTGGGGTGCCGTAATTTTTTAGCAAGTTAATAATTCATCGTGCTGGGTGAAAGGGCAGAGGGTTGCCACTGTCCTGACTAGAACTGACTACACTTAGGTGCCAATCACACAGGACCTCGCCTGTTGTTAATAAAATGGTTGATAAAATTGGCGTCCATTCTTCTCAGTGGTCCCTGAACAACTGTGGAAAAAGGAAATCTTTTCCAGATATTTTATTTGTATTTACCATCATGTGAAATCAACCTCAATGTAAGAAAGGGCATTACCTGATGATAGGCAGGAAAATAACAGGGAACCTACAACTTTGGGGGTAAAATAAATTTGCAAAGCCACGCAAACCATCAGAGGTCAACTGAGGCTTGCGTGTCCTATAGGTCTTTTCACTAGCTCATGCTGCTTATCTGAGCGCCTGCTTGTACTCACTAAAGTAGCAACAGCTAACCTCTATTAAGCACTTACTGTTTGCTAGCATCTTACAAAGCACATTCCACGTGTTAACTAATTTAATCCTTCTGACAATTTTCTGACATAGCTTTGATAATTTCCATTTTACAGATGAGTTGACTGAGGCTCTGAGAGGCTTTATAATTGTGCAAGTTCTCACAGCTACCACAAGACAGCCCCAGGATCCACACCTAGGATATCTAGTTCCAGATATGTGCACTTCACCTGTATCTTGCCTCTCTCCTCTCGGTGGGGAGAGGACAGCTCAAGGTCATCCAAGTATGGTGCGAATGACAGGAGTCTTTAGGGGTTGGGGTGGTGGTGGGAGTGGTGTTCTCTCTAGGGTGGTGCCAGGTGAGGTTCTAGTCCCCTTCCATGCTCTGGACAGAGTCTAAAGCTCTGATAGGATGCAAACTGTGTGGAAAGAGGCTGGGAGGCAGGGAAACCAGCTCTTTCTCTGACATACAGGGACTCCAAGGCCTCTTGCCTCACAATACTACCACCCTCCCCAATGCAGAACACACACACAGTGCAACCTATGACACTGCCCCCATTTTTATTTTCGTCTGTGTATATGCTGTACCCTCACTGAGAGAGAGGAAACTGTGCAATTTGCCCCAATACCCACCAGGTAAGGAGGCAAAGTCCCTCCCAGTCACTCACCTGAAGGAGAAGCAGCTAGTCCAAGCGTAGTGCCCACTCCACAGTGAGGCCAAAACCGCACGTTCTAAACCTTCTCCATGAAACTCTGCAGGGAAGAAGCCTTGTGCGTCCCCTCTTACAGGGATTCACCGATTGCGGACACTTTTCCCTCAACAGCCTGAGAAGGGCACCGCCATGGCTCTGAAATTCTCCATAGCGACGTGCAGAAAAGCTGCCTTTGCTCTGTGCAGGGAGGCTGGCTCCCAGGGGCTGCCAATTATAAAGACTGACTTGCATGGGCTGCATTTTGCAGCTGAACTGTGTTCTCAGCCTCCACGGTCATTAATTTCAGGTGCCTTGTTGCCACCAACATATGCAGCTGATATATTCTTCAAGTCCCCTCGAGGGTAGAAAAAGCACAATTTGGAATCTAGACAGACCAGGGTTCAAAGGATGTTCAAGAAATTAACATTTTGATGCTTAAATGCCTTATTTGGCCAAATGGAGCTGAAGGCCCTATCCCACTTTATTATTGGAGGATTAGTGAGATGACATATTCAAAGCACCTGATAATTACAACTACCATTCTGCCATCCGCTGCGCTTAGGTCTGTTTCCTCATTTGATCCCAGCCACATTCTCTGAGAATGAGAGTATTATCCACAATACACAGAAGAGGCACATCAGGGAAATATGTGATTTGATTAATGCCAAACAGCTGGAGAAGGAAGCCAAAATCAAACCCAGGCGGGAATGACTCCAAAACGTGTGCATTTACCCAGCATGGGGATGCCTACTTTGCTGGCATTCGGCAGGCAAGCTTCAGTCCCTTCCTCACTTCCAATACAACGTATGGCATCCTGACAAATCAAACGCTTCCTCAGTCACTAGGGAGTGAGGTATTCTGGGTGCCCTGCTCCAGGCAGACCTGTCTTAGAGGCAGTCTCCACTGCTCGTGGTTAATGATGACCCAATAGAAGGCTAAATTGTCAATTACCAGCTACAGTGAGATGGAGCCATAGGCCTTGAAATGCAACTTCTTTCTCTTCCCAGGAGCATCTGTTTTCTCCTAATTAGTGATTAGGCCTGGATGTTTTAGCACCAGCAGGCAAGGCTCCAGGGAAGACAAAGGGAGTGCGGGAGAGGAAAGGTAAAGTCAGCACTTTCAGTGAGTGGATCCAGAGGAAGAGGAGGAGGTAGTTGGAGGATGTTCTCTCCCATGGGACACTGGAGGGGACGGGGGTGTGGTGTGGGGGCAGTAAAGCATCGGTACTTTGAAGCGTTTAAGAGCAAATTACAAAAGCAATTAGGGAGGCTCTTTAGGTCAGCAGAGAAATGAAAGTGGATAATAAGTTTCATCCTCATGCCTGTGTTTCAGGACTTACACCATCACAGGGAACATTTTGATCATTTTAAGCTCCTTGGGGAGAACTTTGGGCTGGAACACATCCACATTCAAGGACCCTTGCTTAGTTCAAAAGTGCCAGGATCGTGGCTCAATGGGCCATAATCCCAACAGTTTCACCTGCATTGTCATGGCCTCCATAGTGAAAGGAAATGATACAGCCTTTAGTGCTTGATAGAGCTGTGCTCACTCATGGATTTACACGGAAACTCAAGTCAACAACCTGTCCTTTCAAGTTGTTCTCTCTCCCAGTAAGTGTCTCCCAAGTGTAACCTGCCTCAGGTTATCAGTGATGTTTTCCAAACGGTAAACAAGTTATTCATCATATTATGCTCACTTCCTCCTGTCACTATGAATTGAGCCCCACATCCACCATTACTGTGAATGCACCTGTACAATTTCCCCCGTGAGAGTGGTCCCTCTGCAGCCACAAACAGTGGGAACACTGGGGGGTGCAATCCTACTCCTGAGAAGTAGAGCGATTGAGTGCACTAGAGAACCTGTAGAAATGCGAGGCTCACCTACAGAAATAGCAAACACAGCCCACTAAATAGAGACTGGCAAGATCTTTTACACACCTCAGAAAGGCATTAAATGCATTTCTACCTACCATACCCTACTTATAGGAAGGTGTTCATCATTTCCTCATTCACAGATTCAATAATTGTCTTTGTGAATTAACTTCGTTTAATTGCAGATAATCACACTCGGCCTTGTGTCCCCTCTGGTGTCTGATCTTGGAGCCCACTGTTCAGCACCTTATTAATTTCAGCATCCTTAAGCTAAGACTTAGAATGACTCATCACTAACATAGAGGCAATGTAAAATTCTCTTGAGGACCAGATATATGGGAACCAATCCATCTCTACTAGATTTTCATATAAATTGGGGGACCAGAAAGAGGCAACTATAATTCTGGTAGTAAGTTATTTCTGAAGAGCTAATTTATTTTGTTTGCAGACAGCACTTAAGCAGAAAATCCTTGTGCAGAGCTCCAATTAATTATTATATTCATTCAAAAAATAAAACACACCATTTTGGGGTTCCTCTTAGGAGTTTCTAACCTAGTAGACAGAACAAGCAGCTGGTAAAACCTCACTTTGATAAACATAACTGTCTTTTAATCAATGGCAATTTTGCCAGGCAAGCCATTTTACCAGACAAAACACATATTTGGAGGGCATATTCAATCATTGAGTAAATCTGCTTTGCGCAATAAGCCTGCTCAAAGTTCATCTGTTTTCACAATGAATTCCTTTTGATACCCTTACCTCACCAAGTGGCTTAGACAAGACATGTGCTCAGTGCTGTCTTTTTATAACTAGCAAAGCTGCTTGGAGCACCAAGGCGGAAGTGAATCCGTACCAGGTCACAGCCTAACTCTGTCACTTGCCTAGTTGAATGAATTCATGTAAGATTCACGTCTCTGAGCCTCAGTTTCTCATTTGTAAAAGGGGCTGTTGTTTACGTTAAACATTACATGGAACAGCATTTGTAACATGGTAGGTGTCAGTGAATGGGAGCCTGTGTGATTGCTACATCACTGCTGTATTCAGGTGTATTTTTAAACAATATGCTTTTATTGATTTTTATAGAGAAAGAGAGAGGGAGCAAGAAATAGAAATATCAATGATGAGAGAGAATCATTGATTGGCTGCCTCCTGCATGCCCCCTACTGGGGATCGAGCCCAAAACCTGGGCATGTGATGAGGAATTGAACTGTGACCTCCTGGTTCATAGGTCGCGATGCTCAATCTCTGACCCTCGCAGGCTAGGCCAGGTGTATTGGCCAAGACTTCATTTCAGATATATTTTTTGAGCAGCGTGATTGAGGTCAAGGCCCAAAATAACAGTGGAAATGCAAAGGATCAGCTCTTAATTCCTTGATCTTTGACAAAGTGCAGACTGAAGTAAGCTAAACATTTACAAGTGTGTTGGACCCACAACTATTCAATACATCCTTTTTTGATGGAGTGCCAACCTATGGGGGCGCCAGCGTAGAGTTTTGGGGCATCTGCCCACGGGTGAGCCCCAGCACCTAAGAATGAAAAAGCATTGAGATTAAGAAAGATGTCCTGGCAATCAGAAAACCCTGTGGGGGAGGAAAAGGGGCAGTGGTTGTTGAGAGGCTGAGATAGAAAAGCCGTCGCCCCAGACACCCCCACTCTAGCTGCTTAATGTTCATTCTTCCTTTATAGATGCTGATGAAAAGAAACAGCACAGTGTTCCATCTGCCAGACCTCTCCATTATCACAAGCTTTATACACTTACCCATTTAGTTCTATTCTCACAGGCGGTCTCCTGATCCTCAGTTAAACAAATTGGCTCCCCAAGATGTTGGTGCTCTTCGGACCCATCCCCAAAGGGCAGACAATCTTGAGTTGTTTTGGTTAAAATTAAGTTTGGCCTGTAAAGGAAGAAACTCATCATGTAGACTTATTTTAATTGTAGTAAAATATTCATAACATAAAATTTACCATTTTTAACCCTACAGTTCCATGGCATTAATTACATTCACATTGCAGTGCAACTATTGTCATCATCCATTTCCAGAACGTTTTCATCTTCTCCAGCTGAAACTTTGTACTTGTTAAGCAGTATCTCCCCATTTCCCCCTCCCCTCCAGTCCCTGGCAACCACCATTCTGCTTTCCGTCCCACTGAATTTGACTACTCATAAGTGCCTCAAATGAATGGAATCAGGAAATATTTGTCCTTATGTGACTGATTTATTTCACTTAGCAAAATGTCTTCCAGGTTTGTACACGGTATAGCATGTGTCAGGATGTCCTTCATTTTTAAGGCTGCATAATTGTGCAGACCAGTGATTTTCAACTGGTGTGCCCCAAGAATTTTTAAAATGCGCAATACCTAACTATTTAGTCAGGGGCAAAAGACCTCTTTTCCCTTAGATTATAAAAAAAAAAAAAAAAAGACAATAGCTGTCAGGTGTGAATAATCAAAATTATACCTTTTTTTGTTGTCACATGATCTCACTCATTTATGGATAATAAAGACCCTTATAAACTGATGAAGAAAAATAGATACAGAGGCAGAGCAGCATCAGACTGTCAAACTACAGCGGGAAGGCCGGGGAGGGTTAGGGGGTGGGGTGGTAAGAGATCAACCGAAGGACTTGTATGCATGCATATAAGAATAACCAATGGACACAAGACACTGGGGGTAGGGGAGGCCGGGGGAAGGTCAAGGGGGAAAAAAAAAAAGAAACATATGTAATACTCTTTGTAATACTTTAGGCAATAAAACAAAATAAAAAAATAAAAAAATCAAGTAGGCTAAAAAAATAAAAAATAAATAAAATGAAGGAGGGAGGCCAGAAAGGGGAACTCTCATTAAGTCAATCAGGAAGTATAACTGGGAGAACTCTGTGATAGCTTTCCCATCTTCCTCTTCACCTCTGTGAGAGGCTCCTCTTTGCCATTCTGGATTGTAATTCTTTGTTGTTCCCAAATAAATTTATTTTGCTGGGAAAAAAAAATCACTGGTATAGGCTTTTAAATAAAGATGTTGGCCATCAATGGATGGCCTCCTTTTTGAGTCTTGCTATAAAGCTTCATGTTTGTCAGCCAGTATGGCTTGGTGGTTGAGCGTCAACCTATGAACCAGGCAGTCATGGTTTGAATACTAACCTAAGTGTTTATTAATTTATTTAGTTTATATATTTATTTGCTTAAACTCTACAACAAATTTGACTCAAATAAATATTGAGATACAAAAGAAAGCATAGCATTTCTGAAGAGAAATGAAGCCCTTCTGGGTAGGTGAGCCCTTTATTATGTTATTCTCAACTTTGTTTAGTAGCTGTGCATGATATAATAACTGCTTGACTAATCTGGGTGATTTCATAAAGTTTATTTGTAACTTAGACTCATTAACACAAACACATGCTGTAATGTTCTCAGGAGGTGGATCAAGCAGAGCATACCACTAACTTGTAAATTTTTTAATTTACAATTATTAATTTTTTAAGTTGTGTCTTCAACTTTTGAGATAGCATTGCTCATGAGACACTACCTCAATGTTTTTTGAACTATTATAGGATGAGATGAGACAGGAATGAAACACTTTTGATCACAGGAGAAAGATAACTTGGACATAATAATAATGGATGAAGACACTAGAAGGGAGAACTTGTAGGATGAGATGGAGAACAAAATATTGGACCCCAACATCTGTGCTGCTACTTTAAAAAAATTTTGTGTATCACTCCTGTCATAAACATTGAGCTTCATTGTGCAACAAAGACAGATGAAAAGAATTTGCTGCTCCAACAACCAAAAAAAAGCATCTTCACTATGTCCTTGGAATCTGGCTTTTTTGTTTGTTTCAAATATGCAGTAGGACACTTGTGCCTGCAAGGGCTGGGGGCAGTTGTTTATATAACTAATTGGACATCCACATAAATATGAAAATTAAGACAGGTCCTTTTATTCTCATCTGTTATAAAGCCAGAGTTTGCTTTAAAGTTAAGAGGCATGCAGACTTGAGAGAGGTGTGGTTCAAGCTGTCCTACGCTGACTTGCTTACATAAGCTTCAAGGTTATGAGGTTGTCTCCATTTTGTTTCCAAATGGTAGGAGGGAAAAACATCTTTTAAGGATCACTCACCCAAGAAGAAAAATGCTTGGGAAGGTTTTAGGTTGAGGAGAACTTTTGTAGGTCAGAGGATAATGGCAAATGTGGAGAAAAGATTGAAGACAGAGATCCTGGTGGAGAAATATCCCGAGGAAAGATTATGAGCACTAGATTGAGGGTTGCCAGTGGCCAGGAGGAGAGACATCTTCCTCAGAAACAGGAGACAAATGAACAGTCAAGGAGAAGATAGAAAGGAACTTTGACACCGAGACAAAGGATGCTGGGGAAATTCAGTATCTTATCAACAAATTAGATAGTGAGGTCACCTTCTGAGAAAGAATGGGTGGAACCGGAGGATGGGGGTTAATGGGGGGGATGAGGACACATTTGTAATACCTTAACTAATAAAGAATTTAAAAATTAAATAAATAAAATAAAATCTTGAATGGATGGGAAAAAAAGGTTTGAACTAACTACAGTGAGAAATGCAAGAGGAAAATACAAAGATGAGTGAAAGGATGATCAAGAAGGGTGAGCTTAGCATAGTGGGGCATAAGAAGGTTGTGTTTGGAGGGGATATTTGAAATCTCAGAGTTGGGGCAATTCCAAGTGATGATTATATCTCAGGTGATTATATCTATGTGAGTGCCAACAGAGGCCATGATAGTTGAGTAGATCAAGGAAACATGAGGCCAGGGTATCAGTGCCACATTCTGGCTTATGGAAGTCAAGGAAGAGACAAACAAAAGACATAGGAGAATTGAAAATTTCCACAATATCCGAATAACCCTTGCTTGACCTAGCCATGACTCATCTAACTACAGAGGCGGCTTTGGGTGTAAATATGACATAACTCTCAGAACCATCTAAGCAGCACTTGATTTAGCAGAGTAAGGTGTATTTACTTTAAAATCCCACCCTAGCATTGGATCTAATACACCATGAAGATTAAGGTGGATGGGTGGCGAGATTTAGGACAACCAAACCACTGTGTCCGTTTTTATAGGCACCAATGTCAAGGCAAAATAACAGTCTTTGCCTCTAGGTCTAGGAGAGTCCAGTGTATGCCCTTGCTCTTCTGTTTTAGACTTTAATCTAGACTGTCCAAGGAAGGCAAAGTATCCTAGCCAGCATCTGGATTATAATTATCTCCTTTAAAATCATTCTTTTTTAAAAATATATTTTTGTTGATTTCAGAGAGAGGAAGGGAGAGGGAGAGAGAAACATTGATTGAGAGAAAATCACTGATTGGCTGCCTCCTGCATGCCCCCTACTGGACATTGAGCTCATAACCCGGGCATGTGTCCTTGACTAAAATCGAATCCAGGACCCTTTAGTCTGCAGGCTGATGCTCTATCCACTGAGCCAAACCAGCAGGGGAACAAATCATTCTTATAAAATATCTTTGAGAACCCAAGAGCAGGGTCTTTTTAATTTGTATATCTCTAAATTTTACCTAGGGCCTGGTACGTAAGTGTTCAAAAAATATACATGGAATGAATAAATGAATGAACAAGCTATGATCTATATTTCTCTAGAAAACATTTTCTTTGGGTTTAGAAGCCTCTGTGACCCTTCCCCATACCTGTTCCACTCAGTACATATATTTTCAAAGATACATAGCTATCATCCAACACAAATTATTAGCATTGGCAATGTAGGCAAGATCTACTTGCTCCTACGAAGTCTGCCCCAGATCCTCTGCTCTTTATCTTGCTGGTGCCTGGATTGATAATAACACTGTTCAATTTGTTGTGCTTTCTGACAAAAGTAGAAGAGGTTGCACAAGGGCAATAATTAAGAGGTAGAATAGGTAGAATATGATACCTATATTGATATCAACACTCCTATTAGACAGAAGTCCCGGCTCTTTTTCTGCTTTGGGACTGCTGATTACCAACTGGTCTGTTCTGACATCTTTGTGTGAATTAGTGAAAGGCACCCCCTATAGAGAAAGAGGCAGCCAACACATTTTCATGGCTTGGTGCAATCAACATGGGATGGATTTCCAACTCCATGTGACCATTTAGGCAGGTACCTTGTACAGTGAACAACTTGCCTATTTGCATGTTTTGCCCCCACTGGTGACTCACTCTAAAGCTTACTCATTTTTGTAGTTTAGCGCCAGCAAGTGGACGACTTATGGATATAAGTTTACCTTACCCAACTATACTAATTCAGTAAAATTACGGGGAAAGGCAGAGAAGTAGACTTCTCTCCATTCTTAACCAGTCATCTATGTTTCCAGGGCTTCCCCCCCCCCCATACAGTTAAAATAAATCAGGGAGTGAATCTTGGAGTTCCAGTAACACCACTTGATTAAACCATAGGTATGTAGTACATATACACAATAGAATACACCTCAGCCATAAGAAATGATGAAATAGCGCCAATTGCAACAACATGGATGGACCTTGAGAACATTATGCTAAGTAAAATAAGTTAGACAGAAAAAGCTAAGAACCATATTATTTCACTCATATGTGGGATATAAAACTGAAACTTATGAACACAAACAGCAGTGTGGTGGTTGCCATAGGGAAGGGGGTAGAGGAAGAAGGGGGCCCTAATATAAGGTAGCAGGGAAAGATTTGACTTTGAGTGGTGGGCACATGGTGCAATATACAGATCTTGTAACATAGAAACTCACACATGAAATCTATATGTTTATATTGACCAATGTCACCCCAATCAATTTAATAAACAAAAATTTTAATTAATAAAATTGGTGAGTCCTGCTACCTCACTGCTCTGGCTGATCTCAGACTGACAATGTTCAGACATGCTTACAGGCTATGAAAGTTGGTGTGGGAGGCAAGTGAAAGTTGTGACTCTGCTGAAATCTGAATCTGAAGTTTCTGAGCATGATCACTTTCTAAACCATACAAAGTGGGTCTCTGGATCAGACTAAAAGAATTTCAGTTTCTTTTCAGTCAATTTCTTGTATAAGACAATGGGAGCAGAGGATGACTATAGTGTGAGTAGAGGGTTGAATTCAATGAGCCACAGACCTATCAGTAGATTATCACCTTCAATGAGGGTTCCCCTCTCTCTACCACCCTTGCTGTGGGAATAATTTCTTAAATGTTTACAAGTTGGTGAGGCTGGACTTGCTTCTGTGGAAAGGCCATGTTGTGTTTTTCCTTGGAAAGAATAAGCTTTCCAATTAAATGAAGAATTCTCTGGCTATGTCTTCACTGTTACTCTTTCAGGGTGAGATGCAGCTGACATCTGTCCAATGTCAGCCAAGCTTCAACTCCCTTTCTTGACAAGTAATCACAATCCTCCCCAGAGTGATGAGACAGGACCTAGGTGGGTCCAGTTTGCTTCTTGACTTGAACCAAGGCTATACTGGGGTCTCTGTGGCCCATAAGCCTTCAGCCTTAAACAAGGAAGTCAGTAGGAGCTCAGTGAAGGGATCCTGTCGGAAGCCCCCTTGACTTCTCTCTACTTATAAAATTTGTAACACATTTTGACTAGATTCAAAATTATGTCATTGCCTCATAACTTTTTCAGGTTCCAACTTTCAGGGCCTCTGGGAGAGGAGCAGTTGTTATTATAAGGTCAGGATTTAGGACTGGCAACTGAAGCCATTCAAGGTCTCTTCTCTCTGGGTTGTCTCCATGGCTTTCAGGCAGCCACAGACAGATCTGGCTGCTCTCAGACTGACAGCCCAGGAAACAACTGCCATGGAGAAATGAGGTAAACAACTGCATTTTGTTCCCCAGGAGAATACATTGATGAACATGGCCACTGCCAGATCTGTGAAGCCTCGTGTGCCAAGTGCTGGGGGCCGACCCAGGAAAACTGCCTTGACTGTCCCGTCACAAGGTGAGTAGCCTCTCAGTATCTCCTATGGTTGATTGAGAGCTCATGGGTTGCAAGATGGATGGAGAAGGTTCTTACCACCTTAGAGGCACATGTGGGGCCTGCAGGAGAAAGAATCAAACTCCTTCCCATGACACATTAACCCTCCATGGTCTGACCACAGGCCACCTCTGTAGCCTCTTCTCCCCATGATGCCCAGTAACCACTACAAAAATCAGTCCTCTGGACACTAGAGCGGTTTTCTCATCAATGAAGATGGTGGTGACTGAGGCCTGGAATCTCATCCCTTTCTGCACACCCACCCCTCAACCATCATCCCCATTGCTGAGCAAATATTTAATCAAATTTCTAGAATCACTTCAAGGTTAAACTGTTCTATGAAGGCATTTTTTAAAATATTTTTTTTTATTTGTTTCAGAGAGGAAGGGAGAGGGGGAGACAGATAGAAACATTAATGATGAGAATCATTGGTCGGCTGCCTCCTGCATGCCCCACACTGGGGATCGAGCCCGCAACCCGAGCATATATCCTGACCAGGAATCAAACTATGACTTCCTGATTTATAGTCGACTCTCAACCACTGAGCCACGCTAGCTGGGCTATGAAGGCATTTTTTACCTCTTCCCAGTAGAATTAACTTCTTCCTTTTTATGTTCTACCTAAACTTCCATAAGAGCAACTGTGACATTTTAAGACATTCATTTACAAAGCGATCCCTTTGTTAGACTGCACACCCCTTGGAATACTCATCTTTGTATCTCTATTATCTATCACAATGCTCAGAAAATGGTAGGCACTCAATAAATGTCCGATAGCCCTAGCTGGTTTGGCTCAGTGGATAGAGCGCCAGCCTGTGGACTGGGGGGTCCCGGGTTCGATTCCGGTCAAGGGCACATGCCTGGGTTGCGGGCTTGATTCCCATTGGGGGCATGCAGGAGGCAGCCAATCAATGATTCCCTCTCATCATTGATGTTTCTATCTCTCTCCCTCTCCCTTACTCTCTGAAATAAAAAAAAAGATATTAAAATAAATAAAAGTAATAATGTTGAGTGGGACTGCCTGCTTTAAAAAATAAAAATAAATAAAAAATAAACGTCCGATAGCTGAATGGATGAGGAAGTAGCAAGTATCTAAATGGGATGGGCATCTCTGCTAATACACTGAAAATTTCTATTAATGAAAATAGTTGGGATCTTATTGTATTTTAGTCAACGCTCCTCTGATTCTAGCACTTAGCAGTTGTTGATTGACTGGGTGTTTGAATGGCCTCATCACTGCTCTGCTTAATGCATAGGAAGCAGAGTTTCTCCCAAGACCAGGATGATGAGGCTGCTTCAGTGGCAGGTGAATCTCTAAGACGGACATTCCCTCTGCCTTACACAACAGTGATTTCATCTAATTCTTCCTCAGGACTGCAATATCCTGAGCAGGAATTGTGGTGTATTTGTCTCTTTGTTCCCCCACAGTGATCAACATATAGTAATAATTCAATAAATGTGGGTTTTATTGAACACTAAAAAGTGTGTAATCAATAGCATGGGCTTGGCTTTCCCAATGGCTCCCTCAAAAAGAGAAGAAGAGAGGGAAAGAGGGAGGGACAGAGGAAGGGAGGGAAGGAGGGAGGGCTGGATAGAGGAAGCGAGAGAGGGAGAGAGTGAGATGCAAAAGAAACCTTAAGAATTCTCAATGTTAACTGTGATAACATATTCCAAGTGTCTCTGAGATATCTATGCCTCTAAATATTGAATTTGCTTTAAAGCAGTTTCAGGGCATACTATTAGATAGACAGTTTTCTGAAAATGGATCCTGTTTCTCCTCTAATTCCTCACCATATCAATAGATTCCATTGCATGTTTGGACATCTTTGAACTAAGAGAACTTGTTAGCATTTGTTTAATAAAGCAGCTACATCATCCAGAAGTCATCATTCCCTTGGGCTCACCAGAGTGAGAAAAAAATTCTACTATCATAAATGGCCATTTAACAAAATCTAAGCCCATTGGTACAAGATCAGATATACACCTCCTGGACCATATAGCTGGCTTAACTTGTTTAAGCATCCCAAGCTTTAGATTTTGAAGAAAGAAAAATATGTGTTTGGACCTTGAACCAGGACGTCTTCCTAAGGAACAATTTTCTTCTCATCTCCCTGACTACTCCATGTCTTTCCCCATCTCTCTTTCTTGATGTCAACTACTTGCAAATATGTCCAAGAAAGGGCATTGTATCATGGCAATGAACTACCCAACTTCTTTTCTTATCTGCATTTTACTGGAAGGAGTTTTGAGAAGATGAGAAGAAAGAAACTACATTGAAAGATGATGTAGACTTACTTGTTCTTGAAAGGGCAGCAAAGTATTTTCTAAAGTATTTCCTTAAGTAGAATCAAATCCATTCAAGAGAGTCCTGAGCACTTGGTTCATGCCCAGCTCTGAGTTAGGTGCAAGGCTCATGAATTCTTATAGGTGATTCAAAGTTAAGGGATGGTGAAGCACACAGAAAAGCAATAGTGGGGCAGCTTTAACACCGCAGGCCTGAAGCCAAAGCTGCAACCATGGAAGAGGAGATGCCTTATAGAAACTGGAGCTAGAGGGGACACAGGCACTCCAGAACCCTGGAAGGAGGAAGCAGAGTTGTGGCTCTGGCTGGAATAAATATCTCAATCTCTCCTCCCACCCTCAGATCTCCTGCTGGTGTTTCCCTTTGCCTGAAATTAACAGGATGCCAATGGGAAATATCCTTTGCAGATGAGAGAAGTGAGCTTGGGGATGCAATCCTAGTGCGCACAATTCCAGCTCAGCACTACAGAGAATGCTGACCAATGGATCTGGCGCAGGGGCGTGGGGAGACTAACAGAACCACCAAAATAGGTGGTCTCTTCGAGTTTCTTCTTATTCTTAAGCTTTTGGATCTCCAGTCCTGCTAGAATAAAGTTCATCCCTAAAGGATTTTAATTTAGAGGTTTGCTTCAAAACAATACAGGGAGCGGGGGAAGTAAATTAGTGGAGCTTGAGATGAAATAAGATTGGCTATGTGTTGGTAATTGTTAAAGCTGAGTGAAGAATACAATGGGGGAGGGGTGTATTGTGATGTTTATTTTACATGTTTAAATTTTTCCATAACAACATTTTAAAGAATAATTAAACTCTGAAGTTGTTTTACAGGAAATCAACATCTTAAAAGCCCTCTCTTCATCTTCTAGCTTTTCCTTTGCATTTCCATCAATCCTAGGGTTTAGAATCTAAACTTTAGATCCTTGAAGAATATTGAAAACTTCGAGTATTTTTGCCTCTTTTTAACACAGATAGCTCTGTAATGCCCTGATCCTTATGTCCCAAGCTAATCTCCCAACCCAGCACCGAAATTAGAGTTAAGAAACTAATTAAAAGCATTTAAAAGTTACCTCTGTTCTTACCAACCTCAAATGTTTTGTTTGATGTTTCAATGAATTTAAGAAAAGAAGACTTTTTGCCAATTTCCTTCTGTTAAAACATTAAAACACCCAGAAGTTACATGAAGTGTCTTTGTGATGGCTTTAGTTAGGCCAAACCAACAATCGACACAGAGGACCAGCTAACCGTGACTTGCCATCTCTTCTGTTCCAGTTCACATCTCTCTCTCTCTCTCTCTCTCTCTCTCTCTCTCTCTCTCACACACACACACACACACACACATACACAAAGCCTGGGGCCTCTGGAAAATTTGGTGCCAATATTGAGAGCATGCTTCTGCCCAGCTTTAGCACTTGGTTTTGCCGCCTTCTTCCTTTCCATGAACCCTGGTGGACCTAGAATGGTTCACTGCTTATAAAAAGCCAAGAGCACACATGACTTGGGGAGAGAAGTGCTTCCCCTGCAGCGATGAGCTTGCCTGAGTGTCTCAGAATTCCACAAACTGGATGACCGGGTATCCCAAAGATGGCTTGAGTTGGTTTTTAAATGTTTTCAGCAGCCCCATGGAGCCCAGGGCAAGGTATCTATCCTCCACCTGGGAAGATTTGTTGGTGTCGGTGGAAATCTGCGCCACTTGAAGTGGTACTTTAAGTTCCTTGGCAAGTTTTCTGGAGGGGGTGGGGGGCACAGGGGATGATGTAATTCTGTGTCGGCACTTAGGCATGACTGTTTTCTCTATATTCCCATCTTTAGAAAGAAGCATGTTCTCACAAAAACTGGGTAGGTCACGTGTGCTTTCCTGAGGGGAGAGGGGAAGGAGGTAATTTAAAGCACCATTATGTGCTTAGTACTTTCTTAAAATTAAGTACTCAAGTGAGAAAGGCAGCCCGTTACCCAAATAAAAAATATTACACCATGCCGAAACCGGTTTGGCTCAGTGGACAGAGCGTCAGCCTGTGGACTGAGAGGTCCCGGGTTTGGTTCCGGTCAGGGGCATGTACCTGGGTTGCGGGCACATCCCCAGTGGGGGATGTGCAGGAGGCAGCTGATCGATGTTTCTCTCTCATCGATGTTTCTAACTCTCTCTATCTCTCTCCCTTCCTCTCTGTGAAAAATCAATAAAATATATTTTAAAAAAAATATTACACCATCTGTTTCACCCCCACCCCAGTTTCTGGGTGATTTTAAATGGTTCCCAGCATTAACAGTATTAGTTGCCCCTCTCAAGAGAAATAACTTCTCCCTAAACCAATCTGTCATATCTTTCTACAAAGGACAAAATGGTGATGAACTTTCCATCCCCTCTTCTTTTAGCAAGAAAATGAACCCTCTCAAATAAACATGCCCCATTCTCCGTTTGGCAGAGTGTTGAGTGGCTTCCTTGTTTAAAAACCTCAGAAGGCTCTTGCTTAGTTTTTCTTAAAGGGAGGTTTTTTGTTTTGTTTTGTTTTTTAACTAGCCACATCCAAATTATCCCTTGAAAAATCTTCTAGCTCAGAAAGCAGAGGCAGGGTGGGGCTGGGATATTCCAAGTTGGCATTAGTGCCATCTGCTAAAAATCTGGGCTGAGAACAGTCCTCTCATTATACGCCATGGTGCAGAGGATTTGACACGGACACTCAGATACTAGTATGTGTGCGGGTCTGTTTAGGGCTGGACTCCACGCACTGCAGTGGGGGCCAAAAGAACTGTTCACACCAGTGGTGCTGGGTAGGGTGACCAAAACCTGGGT
>NW_005360124.1:7715732-7723202 GCF_000412655.1 Myotis brandtii | reverse complement strand
ACGGGGAGTGAGGCAGCCTTCTGTTTTATGCTGTTGGCTTTAATCCTATTCTGTTTCCAAACAGATGCAAAGGACACAGGGAGTAGGAACAAGATGGAAGGCTGCAAGTAACACACTATTCAGCATGCCTTGCCCCACCCCAATTTCCTCCAAGCCTGGAATTCAAATGCCTATCTCAGTTTAGGGCTGGCTCTACCTATGGAAACAGGGCCAGTGCCACCCCAGGAACAAGTGGCATGAGGCCTACACCTGGCCTTCCACGTGCATCCAGTCCGAGTGGAGAAAGGTGGTGGAGAGAAAAGGCAACTCTGCCTTTTTTGCAGGCCCTTAGTTCTCTGAAACTTGGATGCCAGCAGTGTGCCCTTGGGGGCATGTACGTACTACATGCTCAGTTAATCATCCAACTGATACATTGGCTGCTACTCTAAAGACACTCTACAAGACACCAATTTGGTACCACCTGTATTAGATAGGAGTCATTTAGCAAACTCCATAGCAATCCATTCAGACTATCAGTGAGCAGAAGGTGGAGCAGCAATTCTCAAAGTGTGTTCTCTAGACCAGAGTGTGAATGTTACCCAGGAACTGGTCAAAAATACAATTTCTCAGCTCTCTCCATGCTGGACCTAATGAATTAGAAGCTCAGGGGGTTGGACCGCCCCACCCCCTCCCCAGCTCACCTCATCTATTCACATTACCTATCTGAGTCTTGCACTTGGGACACATTTTGAATACAGTTCACTTAACCACAAACAATTTTAGGATTACTGTGCAAGGGTAAAACAGAAGCAAAACTATGGAAATATTAGCCATGACATCTATATATATAAAAGCCTAAGCGACCGTTATGACCAAACGACCGGTCGCTATGACACACACTGGCCACCAGGGGGCAGATGCTCAGCACAGGAGCTGCTCCCTGGTGGTCAGTGTGTCCCAAAGCCAACCTCCTGCCATCCCTTCCCCTGGCCAAATGGCCCCATTGGTCCTGATCTCCAGCCGGGGGGATGGACCCCACCTGTGCACGAATTCGGGCACCAGGCCTCTAGTATGTGTATAAAACCAAAGGTTTTAGAAGCTCAGCTGCTAACTTATTTCCAATGCCCTTATAGGGGACTGAAAACATGGTCAGAAAATAAAGATACGGTACCCTATGCTTCAGGAGATGCTTGTAAAAATGACACACATACTTGCCATAAGCATAGGCCAAGTTTATAAGTAGCACCTAAACCCAGGACAGTGCTTCACTCTATCCTCTTGGAGCCCTTAGAGCTGACATCTGCCTTGCAAAGTGTGAGCATGCTCATATCTAAAGGAAGGATGTTTTCTCCAAGGTCTCTGTATTCGAAGTACCATTGAGTGTCTTGAAAATTCAAAGACCATCCTCTAACTGTGGGCTGGGACTGTCTGGGGCCTACAATACGGGTTTAATCCCTGCGGGCACTGGTTAACTTATTTGCAACCCAGATCAGGACTGCATCGCCAGCCAGTTTCTGGCACGGCTGCTGTGGGGTCCAACCCTCAAGCCAAGCAAGGATGGGTACATGATTAATATTCCACATGGTCTAAGATGATCAGTCCCAGACATCCCCCTTGTTTCTGGAACAATGAAACCAAGTTTGTGAGGTGAAACATGAACACCACATGTTCTAAAACTGAAGGCTATTCCAGAAAGTCACCCTTACAAACTCTGAAAGTCTGCTTTTCCTCTAGGGTTTTGGATGATGGCCGCTGCGTTTTGGACTGTCCCTCGGGAAAATTTGCATTGAAGAACCAATGCCATCTATGCCACTACACTTGCCAAGAATGCCAGGGAAACGAGCCTTCCAACTGCACCTCCTGTGGAGTAGGTGAGGGAGTCTTTTTGGTCACTTGTTCTTCGTTGCTTCAAACCTGTTCTCCCAGGGACATTGTCTGGTTTGACTCAGAAGCTTCATCCCTGGAGTGAAGGGGTTGAGGTTAGGCAGCTGTTCGTTAGAGTGTGTGTACAACCTTGAAGTTGCTGCTTGCTGTCAGGACACAAGTTTACATTATTGGAAACTCGCTGCCCCTGAAATGAGAGAGAAGCTACGAGATGTCTTTCCAGGGAAGGAGAAAGAAGGGGCATGAGAACATGACATCAGCCATGAGAGAGACAGTTAAGCTAAGGTTTGTAGTGGTAAAAGTGAAAAGCTAGGAAATTAAGGCAGACACATTCAGTCTTTTCAGAGAAATATTGTAATAGAGGTTGTGTCAAGTTCTCTTCAGCCAAGAGCTATGCCACTTAGAAGCTGTCAGCGCCCTGTGGGAACAAAGTAACCACGGCAAAACACAAATATGACCTTCCCTGTCTGTTTTAATGACTCAAAGTTTATGCTGTCGCTGAATTATATTCCACGATGTTAAAGGTCCTCTGACGTTTGACCCCTACTTTGACCTCATGTGGGACAGATTCATATTTTACCTTAATTTTATTTTATTTTATTTTTTAAAATATATTTAATTGATTTTTTTTACAGAGAGGAAGGGAGAGGGATAGAGAGTTAGAAACATCAATGAGAGAGAAAGATTCAGCTGCCTCCTGCACACCCCCTTCTAGGGATGTGCCTGCAACCAAGGTACATGCCCTTGACTGGAATTGAACCTGGGACCCTTCAGTCCATAGGCTGACGTTCTATCCACTGAGCCAAACCAGTTAGAGCTTACCTTAATTTTAAAATTGGGAAATTTCAAAGAAAAACCTGGGTTTTCTGTTGCGCTTAAAAACTTGGAAGATCTAGCGACACTGGGTCCACATTACCTAAATGGTTGGCCTGAGAGCATTTCTCCACAATTCCCACCACTCCCAGTTTCTCACTGATTCTGAGTCTGTCAGTTACCACCATCAGCATACTTACATGGCATTTCTGGGGAAAGAGGATTATTTATCTTTATTCTTGCTTATAATAAAATTGAGAAAAAATAAGCACAAATTGATAGTATCATGCTTTTGTGGAAAAATAGGAAATAACACATTTATTTGCATAATTTTAATTTAAATTATTTGTGAGTTTTTATGTAAACAAAGTACTATATCTATGTCAAATTTTACCTCCAGCCTGCTTGTTCTGTTTCCTTCCTCATTTATAAGATGGTGATCATGGTTGCCCCTCTTAGGATTATTCTGAAAATGAAATAAGACTTAGTGAGATAGAATAATAAACCACTTAGAACAGGGATGGGCATATAAGAAGCACTCAGTAAATATTAACTTATTGTTATTACTACTGTTATTGTTTATACTTCCTTATCCCCATGGGCATTTGATTTCTCTAGCTGTTCAAAGACTTCACTTGAGATGTTCCCCACTCACTGTCTGCCTGACCTCTTTCTATTCATTCATCCGTTAGATCTCAGTTGCAACGGCATTTCCTCAGTATGGGTTGTCCTACCCTCCTTGTCTAGGTTAAGTCCCCCTCATAGGAGGATCCTTGGAATCCTGCACTTCTCACATTACAAGCCACCTCTCACTTGATACCTATCTTATCCATAAGACTATGCCTTGTAAAAGCAGTGAATGGTTTTGCCTGTTTTCTGTTGTATTTTGAGCACAGTATCTGGCATATGGAAGGCACACAAGATAACTGAATGAATGAATGAATGAATCAGTAGAAAGAACATCAGTACCAGCAGTCTGAAATCCTGGGTTCTAGTTCCTCACTTTACCTCTTTAAGTCTCTCCTTGTTTGCAAAAAAGAGAAGCACAGATAAAATGGCATCTAAAATCCCTTTCAGATTTATGCACAGGATTTAAGTTGATGGGGTATCCAAACTATCAGACCCAACTAAGTGAGCTGCCATAATACTCAGGCTATTAGGAAAATGATCAAATCTTAGCATACTCTTGGACCAAGCCTATGGGGAAAGCTGGCCATGGACAAGGCATCTAAGTGACCTTTTGCAGGGTCTGTATATTTAAAATACCAAGATCCTTCAAATTTCTGTCCTTTAAATCCAATTATAATATCCAAAGCTGTAGAGATAATAAAGCCATGTCTAAACAATAAAAATGGGATTGGAAAACATTTTCTCTAATATCTAAACCCATTATCATTATGTATTTTAAGATCCATTTGGAATGTTGGGAAAATAGGAATATTGGTAAATATTAATTCACTTATTCAATCATTCAGTAAATATGTACTTAAATGCCCCCAAGCCTCTGGATCCTGAGTTGATGTCAAGTGAAAGTGTAGAGAATGTAAAACTGTGGATCAGAAAGAGAGTAGGCTTACCACTGCTCTCCCTCAGCTCTTCCTACCTATATCTGAGAAGTTTGGCCCTCTTAAAAACAAGATCTTTTCTTTTTTTCCATTTTTTAATTAATTTTATTGAGGTGACATTGGTTAATATGGTCATACTAGAGGCCTGATGCACGAATTCATGCACGGGTGGGGTCCGGCCGACTCACCCCGATCAGGGTAGGGGGGCCCAATTGGGGGTGGGGATGGCTGGGGGAGGGGCTGTAGGCAGTTGGCTGGCAGGCCCCACCCCTGATGGGGTGGGGGGGTGGCGTACAGGGGCAGGGCCAGCCGGGGAGAGGGGCTGCAAGCAGTTGGCTGGCCGGCCCTGCCCCCTGGTCGAACTCCCGGTTGAGGGGATAATTTGCATATTAGCCTTTTATTATATAGGATAGGTTTCAGGTGTGGGTTTCTATGTTACAAGATCTGTATATTGCACTGTGTGCCCACCATCCAAAGTCAAATCTTCTCCTGTCACCATATATTAGGATCCCCTTCACCTCCCACCCTCTTCCCGTGGCAACCACCACACTGCTGTTTGTGTTCACGAGTTTCACTTTTACATACACACAATAGACTACTACTCAGCCATAAGAAAGGATGAAATGCTGCCATTTGCAACAACATGGATGGACCTTGGCAATATTATGCTAAGTGAAATAAGTCAGTCAGAAAAAGCTGAACCATATGATTTCACTCATATGGGGAAATAGGATCATCTCTGAATGAGCCATGGAAATTGGAGTTTGCTAGGCTTTCATAATGTGCCTGAGAACATAACTTGGAAGGTTAACCCTTGTGTGGTCTCCTGAGATTCAGGTTCTACCAGATTAGGGTTTTATGCTCCACAACACTGGTCCATAGTGGCAGCATCACCACGTGCACATTACATCCTCCCAAATACTCTCCTGTCAGACATGAAGAGAGCAGACACTCTACTCCACCACTTACATGGAAGCCCTCTTTATTTTCTTTGTTCCCACAAAAACCAACAGACTTCTGGCATGAAATCACCACCAGAACAGAGGTGGCTTTAGAGCCTATAATCCAAGATTGTGTTTTTTATTATATTTGAACAATTAAATAGGAAACATTAGGTTAAACCATTTGAGAATGGTTTAAGCAAGTTTACAGGTTTAAAAAAAAGTTGAATGTTGGCACTTTCATGTGGTTCAACCTAACCTTATACTAACTTTCAGTTTCTGAACTTGTAACATGGGGTCTGTGCTATCTCTACCCACAAATTTGACAAGCTGCACTTTGAAGACCCGTGGTTCTGGATCTTCACGTGGTAGATTACATGATGAGTGAACAGTAGACCCCAGTTATGTGGGTAGCACAGATCAGCTGTTCTTCAAAAGCTGGAACATATGGGAGACCTGGTTCAGAGAAGATGACACCCCAAACACACTCAGCACAAACTAAAACTCCAGGAGGGTGAGGGTAGAAGATAGATATATAGATATAGATATAGATATTTTAAAATATATTGATAATCCTTTTTATAAACTGCAATTGTTTGTAACTCATTAGAAGTTTTCATTTCATCCAGGAGTAAATTCCCATAGTCTCACGCTGGAGGTACTGCTGATTCTTTCCTGGTAGAGTCCAGTCTTGGCAGAGTTCAGGAACATTCATGGATGCACATGAAGGCGTCAGAGGTGTGCTTAGTCTAGTGCTGAATGGCTGCCACTGTAGGAATTGGCAGCCGCACAAAAATTCAGACAGCTAACACAAGCATGTGATTTTGATAACAGAATTCAAAATCATTCTAAAAGACTGCACTGTCATAAAAAACATGTAAGCATTTGTTTATTCTCAGGGGATCTCTAGCCTTCAAGTCTGTGGGCTTCTACAGACCCTGAAAGGAGCCCAAGGAAAAATTTTCAATCACAAGTACAGACATTGCACTTTTTATTAAATCCATTCTTAAACTTCTGGCCCCCTAGGAGCCTAAGCACTCGGTCATATTTTTTTAAAATAAAATATCCTGGTTGTATTAGTTTTATGGTTAATTGTGTACATTTTCCCTTTCGTTGTTGTTGCTTATCTCTCTCTTCAGATAAGCAAGGCCAGCAGCGCTTCTTGTACTGGGGGGAGTGTCGGGAGAGCTGCCCAGTGGGACACTACCCTGCAGAGGAGCACGTCTGCCTACCCTGCCCAGATAACTGTGAGCTTTGCCACAGCGCAGACATCTGCACGCGATGCACAAATGGCTACTTCATAGCGTCCACCAACCACACCTGCCAGAAGTTAGAGTGCGGACCAGGTAAGGCTGCTCTGGGGCCACTGCCCTGCCCCAGGAGGTGGCAGGAGGAACTGTACACCTACGTGTCCCACACTCTTGAATTGTCTTCTTGGTTTACTGTCAGCGCCTGGGATGACTCTGCATGACTATACATCAAATGGGAACAGTGATTGCTGCCCTTCTCTCTTCCCCTACACACTTTTTCTCTGGGCTTCCCCAGACATAATCCATAATGATGGCAACTAATCACATAGAAATTGATCTTGAGTGGAGGGTTCATGGGCAGGGTGTCGGGGAGAGAAAATTAGATGAGAGTCTGGAAGTCATGGCCAACAATTCTCTCCTTCTCAATTACTAGTTATGAGATTCTGGGCAAAATTTGTTTGCATTCTGTTGCTTGGTTTCTTCATTTGTAAAAGGGAGAGCATAGCACCAAGATGGTTGCTGTGAGAAGCCAAAGAGAGTCATCCTACCTAAAACTACCTGAAAATATTAAAATGTTCTGTGAATCGTAAGTTATAATTATTAACCAATTCCTTATCTTACATAGGAAGAGGGGTATTTTAAGAACAGCACTTTTCCATGTAAGAATATTGCAAACTTTCTCTGCTCTGTATAAGAATTATGCCTAGTCTGATGCTGAAGAGAGAGAGCTCCAAGATATTTCTAGACAAGATAAAAAGAGATAGAGCCTCACCCTGGCCGGATTGCTCAGGAGGTTGAAGCAACATCCCATTCCCCAAAAGATTGTGGGTTTGATTCCCAGTCAGGGCACATACCTAGGTTTCGGGTTCAATCCCCATTCAGGGCATATACGGAAGGCAACCCATCAATATTTCTCTCTCACATCAATGTTTCTCTCTCTCTCTTTCTTCTTCTTCCTCTTCCTCTTCCTCTCCTCCTCCTCCTCCTCCTCCTCCTCCTTTTTTCTTGGTATATTTCAGAGGCAGGGGGAGGGGGGGG
>NW_005360124.1:7670290-7715607 GCF_000412655.1 Myotis brandtii | reverse complement strand
CCTCCTCCTTCTTCTTCTTCTTCTTCTTCTTCTTCTCTCTCTCTCTCTCTCTCTCTCTCTCTCTCTCTCTCAATAAAAGCATATCCTCAAGTGAGGATTATAAACAGAGAGAAAGAGAGAGCCTGTTTATTTATATGCCCAATTCCATATTCCCAGAAGAACTTATTTCTTTAACAAATAAAATCTACCAGCTTAATTTCAATACAAGTTGCATGGCATATAGTCCCACTCTGTTCTTCTATCTGTACCAAATCAAGGTGATCTAATCAAGTAAATTAATGAAAGAGATAAAATTATGGGTGACTCATAGATCCTTAAAGATGGTTTTAGGTTTCATAATTGCTCTATTACTTGCTTGAAAATAAGCTACACACCAACATTACTTTCATAGCAACTGATGTGTCTCCACCCAGTGAAAATGAATTGTTTCTCACTGTATAGGTGAAGTCCAAGACCCAGACCTTGGAGAATGCGTGCCTTGCGAAGAAGGATGTTTGGGATGCAGCTTGGGTATGTCATCTTCCTTTGTTGATTCTAGAGTTGAAATAGTTGTGTCCTTTTCCACACACCCTGTCATTCCTTCAGCAGAGACTCTCGCTATTGTTGCCATCATCAATATCCACTGAGTGGGCTCACTCCCATGCAATGGATAGGTCACTTGTCTTCTTGAAACTCAAGTCTAGGAAAGGACAGGTATCTTTTCCTCTGGTTGTTGGCTAGTTGGCAGGAGATACCTGTAGCAACCATGTTTCTAGGTTCCTGGGACCTAGCCTCTCCTTAGCTTCTCAAGATCACTAATTTGAAAATGAAAAATGATGGGAGAGAAATAAAATCAAGCAAAGTAATATGCCTAATCACTCACTTGGTATGCGAAACACAGAAGCCTGTTGGGAGTTTAGAGGGTGTTTCTTTGCAAAAATGACTTTAAGCCTAAGATAATCCTTTGAGAAAAAGCAATGTAGTGATAGTGAGCTGAAATCCCCATCATACAATTAAAAGCACTTGTCAGTCTTCCACATAATTCTCTAATTCACATCACTGGCTCCTCTATTCTCCCCATGCACACCTGGTTCTCCTGTGGACAGAGAGGTAGGGACAGTCTGTACCACAGAGCACCATTGCGTTGGATGCAAAATGAAAAGCAGGGATGCCATTAAACTCCAGGAATGTATCGTGATGTAAATTTAGGCAAGATATTGACACTAATAAGCATTTGGGTCTGTGGATCTTTAAAAGAAAACCCAACCAAAATTAAAGATTGATGGAATAACTTCTCTTCATGGAGTTTCCATGATAACCCTGTGATTGATTAAATCATGCTTCTAAAACTTTAATGTGCACACAAAATACTATGAGAAATTTGTTAAAATGAAAATTCTGATTCATGGGTCTAAGTAGGGCCCTAGAATGTGCATTTCTAATAAGCTGCCCAGTGAAGCCAATGCTTCATGAAGCACTCGTGAAGTTGTAAGAGGTCAGACTGTGCCAGCATTAAGTGGGTTTCTTATTGACTTTCTCTAATGGGTCTCCTTAATTCTTAAATATTACACATGAATTATAATTTACCTGATGGCTCTCACCAATTCTCTCTGACTTAAATGGAAATGATGTATTTTCTGTAATGTCTGTAACTACAAAATAGAAGTTTTAGGAACTTGAATACCATTCTCCCATTGTCTTTCACTATGAAATGGGGCATATATTACTGGAAAATAAAAAATAATAATGGAGTTACAATTAAGAAGGGGGTAACATTTAGATCAGAGAGTTAAGGCTGAAATGCTAATTTTCTTGGAAGCAAAATTAGACCTAAAATTCAGTAATAAAAGTACAAAAATTAAAAAGATAAGCAAATTCTAGTGTCTCTTGTGAGGTAGTAAGAGGTGATCGTTCTTGCAGGGAGCAAGGATAAATGTTTTGACTATACTGATTATCCTTTTTCCCATTTCAGACCATATTTGCAGATTAGGTTTCACATCCCAGCTAATTTTTGTGGCCTCTTTTGCACCTTTGCTACTGTGTGTTATGTGTCCTTTGCTAGCATCTCTGTGCATCATAAAAGGGGTGTGTGTGCACGCATGCACGCACCCGCGCACACCCAATAAGCTGCATGTGCGCCTGTCAAATTTTTCAAACATGGATTTTTTGTGATTTTGACTCTCAGGTTTAAAAGATGTATGAATATGTGTGGACCCATTCAGGATCAGTGAGGACCTTGGCATAGAGGTGGGAGCAGTAGCAACCATGATCACTGGGGATCTGCATTGTGCCCACCCTACCCTTAGCAGACCCAGCTAAAGATGAGACCAAAGCGTAGCCACTGGATAACGAATTCTATAGCACACACTAGCCATCTGGGGGCTCAAAACCCAAAATAATCAACTTGTAAAAATTAGAAAGTTCAACTGACTTCACAAAGTGCTCTTAAAATATTTAGTTCATTCATTCCTTTCTAAAATTTTAATTGCCTACTATGTGCCTGCACTGGGATTTCCAAGTCAATGTGGCTGTGATCCTGCTGTAAGGTCCTCTCTGGCTATCACAGTGACACACCTGGAGCCAAACCCTTTGCAAGGCAACCTGCCAGAATAGAAAGAAGTACAAAGTGCAGTGGGATTACAGAAGAGATGACTGGAACACTTTAAATACTGCTAATTGCTCATTTTATACTCTAAAATTTCTCTTACTTTATAATGTATATATTGGGCCTTATGGATTTTGGGGTTGCCTTGGCTGAACTCAGCTATCATCTTATTTCTGAAGCCTTTGTTGATCTCTCCAGTAGAGTTCTCTTTTCTTTGTTTGTAGGCCAATAGTAATACTCTTTACAGTAATATTTGGTATGTACACATAGGTAGTTTCTAGACATTACCTGAGAATGCCCTCGCTGGTGCAGCTCAGTGGTTAGAGCATTGGCCCCGAGTACCTTGGGTTCAATTCCTGGTCAAGGGCATGTACCTGGGTTGTAGGTTTGATCCCTGGCCCCCATCAGGGCGCATGCAGAAGGCAACCAATTGACGTGTCTCTCTCACTCTCTCTCTCTCTCTTTCTCTCTCCCCCTGTCCTCCCTCCCTTCCACTCTCTCTAAAAATCAATGGAAAAAATATCCTTGAGTGAGGATTTTAAAAAACACAACTACCTGAGAACATGCTCTTTAACTTATACATTCTGTTCCCACAAGAACTAGTAGCATGCCTATGATATAATAAATGCACAATAAATGTGTAAATGTTTATTGAGTTGAAAGCAGAAATGCATGGCTTAGAATACACAAGGATTTAGATATGATGCTTTCTCTAATCAAATGTGTTTATGAGCATTTTATCAGGCTGAAAACAAACAAATAACATTTTGTATAATACCATTTTGTCCCAAGAGGATTTGATGCCAAATCCTTTGTCTTTCTAATCAGTATCTTGGATGGAAATTTTAACTAAGATAAATCTAGGTCTTCTAAATTATGTATGTTAATTAATAGAAAGGATAAATGGAATAATTTTTACTTAATATTTTAAGGCATCCTTTTTTCTTTTAATTTAGGGAATGTGGTAATAAGTATGACATTTGACTACAACCTGAGACTTGGGACCCATGCTCACATGACCAATGACTCAATGATGATTTAATCAAATGGTATAATCTCTCTACTGTATTATCTTGTCAATAAAACAGAGGCTAATGTGCCCTTATCTTGGCTCAGAAGCAGGTGATGAAAATTTATTAGCATTTGCTCAATAAAATACCTATAGACCCTACTCTTGGGGAAAAATATACACACATTTTCAAATTTTATGTAATTGCAAAAGAAAAGAGAAAAAGGCCATAAAATTAAGTGCTAAATAAGGGGACAAAGATATGTACCAGCAGAATTTCCAAAGGAGAGAGCCCTTGGGCACAAAGTGGTCAAGGAAGGCATCCAGAAGATGGTTCTTGAGATAAGCCTGGGAGCATCCCTGCAATTTAGACAGATAAAGGGCAGGGCTGCACTACAGAGGGGCTTCTGACCTGAACTCTAACAGGAAAAAGGTTTGGAGGAAAGAATTTCTGTCATGGATTTTAGGACACTAAATGTACTAGTTTTGCAGAAGGAATCCTATATAATAAAAGCCTATGTGGTCGTGATGCCCTCACACCGTAATGAGTGATCACCAGGAGGCTGTGTGCGCTGTGGGTGCATGCAGGTGGGCGGGGATGCATGCGTGGCGAGGCGCACATGGGTGGGCGGGGGCTTGGTGCTGCATGCGCGGCGCAGAGGCAGGTCCCGCGGCTCCGCATGGCAAGGCTGGGGGTCCTGCAGTTCGGCGCGGAGGCAGGACCCCCAGCTCTGGCCTACCTCTTTGTGGCAATCCATCAATGAGCCCCAGATGGGTGGGCGTGGCCTACCTCTTTGGGACGATCGATAGCGGGGCTCCCGCACTATGAGAGGGCACAGACCAGGCTGGGGGACCCCCCCACTACCCCACCGAGTGCATGAATTTTGTGCACCGGGCCTCTAGTAAGTAAATATAAGGGAATAGGCAAAGAGAAGTTTGGAGAAGTGGCTGAAAATCGTATCTTGAATTCTGGACTAATAAGTTTAAAAGTATTCTGTGGCTAGGAAATAACTGAAGGTTCCTTTAAAAAGGAAGTGTTTTAAAGAGGTGTTTTAATAACATTAATTTGGTAACTATGTTAACTGTGTTCAGGACCATTGAAAGGAGAAAGGCTGTAGGCAGAGTAACCAGCTAGAAGACTATTTCAAAAATCCAGGTAGGAAATAACAGGTACATAGTTACCTGATCAAAGGTAACTACAGCCAGGAAATCAAGAAGAAAAATATAGGTTTTTAAAATCAGGTGAAACAAATGGCCCTTGAGCATAAGAAACGATGCTTAACTTTATTCATTATATGGGAAATGCAAATTAAAATACTGTGCCTTACCGTTTCTCACCTATTTTGGCAAAAATTCAAAAACTTACAGCACATGGTAAAAGCAAGACTGTAGGAAAACACTCTTATTTGTTACTGGTGGCAAGACAAAATAGACAACAATATAGAAGAAAATTTGGCAGTAGATGACACAGTTACAGAGGCATTTATCTTTGACCTCATGACATCTCTTCTAGGAATTTACCCTGAGAACACACATCCCGCAATTCAGAGCAGCATATTCACAAGGTTATTCACTGTAGCATTATTTGTGGTAATAAACTTTTGGAAGCAACCTAAATGCCCATTATGGAAGACTGGTTCAATCAACTAAGATACACATTCATGATGAAGTACTATGCAGCCATAAAAAGAGCAAAGACGATCTATATGGACTGATAGTGATTTCATGATATGCTATTTAGAAGGCAAGATGCAAAAAAGTATACCTAGTATGCTACCTTTTTGGTCAGAAAAGGTGATGAAATAAAATATAGTTTTGTATAAATTTTTTTTCTCTTAGTTAAAAAAAAAGATAAATCAGAAATTAATGAAAGTGGTTACCTTCAGAGAAAGGAGTAAAAGGAGTGGGAGTGAGACTTCTCTGGAAATATCTTTTTACATATTTTGACTTGAACCATGTAAGGGGTTTGGATATTCATAACAAATAATATAGTATTTAGTGTACATGGGTTCCCACTGGCCAATTTGGACAATATGAGCATCAAAATACTGATGAAAAATAATTATGATTCATTTAAAACAGAATCTATGTGTCAATTATATTTTTAAAAGAAAGAAAGTAGAGAGCTCTTCTTTACAGAAAATTTTCAGCTGGTATACATGCATGGAAGAATTAGAAAATCATCATTTTAATATCCCCTAGTACACTGGTCGGTAAACTGTGGCTCGGCAAACTGCGGCTCGCGAGCCATATGCGGCTCTTTGGCCCCTTGAGTGTGGCTCTTCCACAAAATACCAACGTCTGCGCATGGGCCACGAAGTTTCAATTGCACTGTACATGTGCGCCCGCACATGGTATTTTGTGGAAGAGCCACACTCAAGGGGCCCAAGAGCTGCATGTGGCTCGCGAGCCGCAGTTTGCCGACCACGGCCCTAGTACATAGACTCAAGGGAGAGTCATCAGTGGAAGCTAAAATCATTAAGTGAAAAACTGTTTGGGAACAATATAATCACATACACGTAAGGTACCTCCATAATTAACAGCTAATTACAATGGAGAGATTTGCTGGTTACCAAGTTAACCAAGTTATTATACTAACCATTACTACCATTAGTTCCATACAACCTGATATCATGTATTTCCTGACGTGATAACAAGTACACCATATCATCTATTATCTTTGACAAAAGTGTCTAGACCAGTGATTCTTAATTGGAGGTGATGATGACCCCAGGAGACATTATTCAATGTTATGATACATTTTTTTCTTATCAAGACTGTGGGGGTTGGTACTTGTAGAGGTCAAGGGTGCTTCTAAACGTTTTATAATTCCATTAAGGAGTGAGACCTCATTCATAGGAGAAAAAATATTGAGACATCTGAGACATAAAATTCATGTTTTACTTTTCCAATGGCATAGACATGCAGGGTTCTTCAAATCAAATATAGTCACAGATCACTATTTATTTCACTTTAACCAGATCTCCCACTGGACCTTTCCCACAAACTTTCAGGAGAACAAAAACAGTGTCAAATAGTTTGGGTACCTTCCAAACCAAAGGCATTACAGAATAAAATTTATACTAGGCTGGTGTCTCCTTTAGGCTAGAAAGAAGTTGCTGATTATAAAAGTGAAGCTCAACATTCATAAAGGACCTTCTTCCTAATGACCTAGGTGCATCACTCACAGTTGTGCCAACCTTAGTGCATGACCCAGGTAGTTAGCTACCATCATCTCCAGGGACAGATGGGGAAGGATGTCTATTGTCCTTAAAAGGCCAAACAAAAGCCAGTTTCAGAGGAAGAATTAGAACCTAAATGCACTGTCACCAGTATGCTGAAGAAAAGAGAAACAAGCAAACTATTGTATAAAAAAAAACTTAAAATGATTGTTTTTATTTACATTCATTAGAGCCTCCCACTCCCCTCATTTTCTAAATGATACCTCATTTCAAAGATGGGGGTCGAGAAGGAATAAAAATGTAAAAGAAGAGAGAACCCACACTCAAAGAATTTGTAGAAATTATGCCATTTCATGGTCCCTTGTCCTGGCTTTCTTCAGTAGTTCATTTAGAAAATATTTACTGCATGCTTTTGTGCTGTCTGCTTTCCCATCATCTGTCCAGTTTATTTCACAAATAATAGGACTGTATATCCTAATATTTACCAAGCATCATCTTTCACCAGGCACTCTGCTAAACACTTAAGGTAGATGATGTGTTTTCACATTGACAACTCAATGATTTTTACAGATGGAGAAACTGAGGATTAGAAAGGTGTTGAAATTTGACCAATTTAATGCATAGGAGAAGTGACAGGGTTATTAAACAATCGGTTTCAAAGTTCCGTTTACTCTTTCACAGAAGAAGTGGTTAGCTTAGAAGCTTTTTGTTATATGTATGCACTATGATAGGCAGGGTTCGATAACAAATGACCCCCCTCCCGCCCCAAATCCTCAAAAATGTAAAGGCTTATTTCTCATTCATGCTATATCTCCATGGGTCAGCCGAGAACTCTGCTCTGCATGGTCCTCAATCCAGGGCCCAGGCTGATGGAGCAGCCATTACCTTATGTGACAGAGGAAAAGTACACTGGCTCTTAACCGTTTCCCCAGAATGTGATACCTGTAACTTCCCACTCACATGTTTTTGGGCAATAACACGGTAATGCCTAAGACCACAGAGAGGTACAATCCTGCCATGTGCCTGCAAAAGAGAAACTAATATTGTGAATAACCTAATGACATTCTCACCATGCTAATAACTGGGACTGCTACTGGTATATTCCAAGGTCTCACATCATATGTTTGTGCACTAAACAGTCCCAAACATGTGCCCACTGATTCACTGATTTCTCTCTTCTGCCCCTCTGATCTTGCCCATTATCATACCATGGCAGTGTCTGACTTTCTCCTTTCGAGTAAATTTTTCTAAGGAAGTTGTGTGTTTTTTTAACTGATGGAGTTTCCCAAAGTATTCTGCTGTCTCACTTCTCTGATCCCTTGACAACTAGAGTCCAAAAGAGGACCAGTGATAAATGATATGTAGTCAATTGGTGAATTGTCAGCTGAAAGGACCCTGACCTTTCTTCACCCTCCTCTTTCAAATCCCTATTGTGAAAATGACAATATTCTGGTACTCTTGCCTTTATCTGCTGCCCAAGAGAAGTGCCCATATGAGCCCAGTCTGGGGAATTTAGACAACTTTCTCTAATTCTTGTAATCTGGTTCAAGAAATATTCACTGAGCATCTACATCAGGCTAAGTAAGCATGGGTTAGAAAGGACAATAAAGCACGTTTTCTGCTTTCAAGGGGCTCACGTGTAAATGGGAAAGGCCAGTGGTTCTCAGCCCTAGGTGCATGTTAGCATTCTGTAAAATGCAGTCTTGGGACCCAATCCCAGTCTCTGGTTTAATTGGTCTGGGATGAGGCTCAGGCATCTGTGTTTTTTAAAAACTGCCAACTCACCCAGCTGGCCGTGGCTCAGTGGTTGAACACTAACCTATGAACGAGGAGGTCACGGTTCAATTCCTGGTCAGGGCACATGCCCGGGTTGCAGGCTCGATCCCCAGTGTGGAGCATGCAGGAGGCAGCCAATCAATGAATCTCTCTCATCACTGATATTTCTATCTCTCTCCGAAATCAATAAAAATATTTTTTTTCAAAAACTGCTGATTGTAATGTGTGATCAGAGTTCATTAAAACAGGTATAAGAATCACTGATTAAAGTAGGTATATCAAACTGAAAATTTCAATATCATGTTTAAAATTCTTTGTTGAGGATGGAAGCTGAAGCAGAGGCTGATGCATTTTATTATTATAATTACAACTTACAGTCTATTCTATGCTGGGTGCTCAGCTACGATCTCTAATTCTCATACAATCTTCTCTGTTCAAAATGCTTATCCCCATTTTATAGATGAAAAAACCAAGGCACAGAGATCTTATGTAATTTGCTCAGTCACATAGCTAATGAGTTTTAGAGCCAAATCCAAACTTAGAACTGTCTGGCTCCAAATCCACAGAGCATCCAAATATTTATTCTTTTTCCAGAGTAGATTACACTCAGACATCATTTTCGCAAAAAGGTCAATCTGCTATATTTGTTTCTTTCTTGGCTATACTCTTAAATGCTCCTTAGTTATGTCTCCTGGCATTTCCCTTTGCTCCTCCAGCATTCGAGTTCACATTCCTAGTTATGGGGGAGAAGAAAATTAGTGGCAAGGTATCCTAAGTTCAATTCTAGAGCAATTAGCTCATCATCTTGGCTCTTGGTATTATTACACCATTTTCCCCCGGAGCCGGGTATAATCAAAATTCTTCCTACTTGTTGTGTAACTGACCTGTGAAGTCAACTTGCGAGCCAAGGCTGTCTGGATCACGTATACTTGCAGAAAGAGAACTGAGCCAATTACTTTCAAAACAAATCTAGTTAAAAGCGCAGAGTGTGGTCGAGCACTGCATGCAGGGTGGACCGGGCTCAGAAGGCAACTGCCATTCCTGAAAGCAATGGGGGGTCTGCAACAATGCACTTCCAGAGACTGGGGGTAAGGGGCAGTTAGGCTGGTGGGATGGATTTCATGCCTACAGAACTATCTAGAAAACCATTCTTTTGCATGTTTAAGAGCTGGAAAAGTGTTGCCAAACGAGCTGGAAAAGTGGTGCCAAATTACTTTGTTAGTGAAAAATATGTTTGATTTTTCTGAAATCCCTCAGCAACCAACCCCTCAGCTATGTCTGTCCATCAGGTTTAAAACAAAGAAAAGTGAGACAAACAGTAGAGACTAGAACTGTGAATGGTTAGATCATATTTGATTTTGCAGTATTGTGGAAAATGAAGTCTAAAGTCTTAGTATCTATCTCCTTCCTTCCCCTACAACAATGGAAATCTTTGGGCAAGTCCCATATACTTTTCACTTCTTAATTCCATCCTATTTTACAAAGAAAAATATCCATGAGTTGCCTTTCTTTTACCTCTTAATATGGCCCTAGAGATTATAATGAAAACTAGAAAGATGATCATATCTTGGACTCTCTAAGAGAAAAACCAAGAGACTCTATTAGTAATATAAAAATAAAATATAACTTGCTTTCTCTCCATTTCTACCCTTCTTCTTTCCTATCATATCAGCATCACCAAGAGGCCTGTTGGTATATCTGAGGTCACACGCCTGACTTGTGTGCCATTGTGTCACAGCACTTAGCGTAGTGCCTGTCATTAGGGAGGCACTCAGTACATATCTGTGGTTTTTGTGTCTATTGTTAGCTGTCCTCATCTCACCTCCAACACTCTATCTCCCTGTGCCACTGCCACACAGCCATTTCACAGTCCTTTACCAGATGGCAGGAAGAGCTTCCAGCTCCACTGGTTAAAGAGGGGAAAAAAAATGATTTAAGTCACAGAGCAGACACCAGAATAGAGAGGAGCTGAGTGTGGGTGAGGTGGGGAAGCATCTGCATGTTGATACCCAGCTGCTCAAAAGGCAGGTCTCCAACTAAGAGTAGAGCCAACAATGAGTGTCAGTAAATTGCCTCTGCACCTCTAAAGCCTGAAATTCCAGCCTTCTAAAAGTCAACAAGAGGGGAATTTGGTAGGAGTCCAAGACTCATCCTTTCCATGAAGTTTCCCTGCAACTCCCACCAGAGAAACCTTGGCTGCAGCCCTACCAACAGCCTTCAGTTCAGCTTCCAGCCCAGAAGTAGAATGGAGACCGAACAGCACAGCAAGCTGTAGAAGGCAGTGGGCTCAGGGACAGGGTCTAGGGCAAGGCCATGCCTCATTTACCACCCCTTGATCAAGTACCCAAGGTTGAAGCACTGAAAGGCTAGGGGTATCCATGCTGACATTTCCCAACGTTAGTCATGTTCTCACCAGTGATATTACCAGGTCAATCGAACCTTTGTTCCTCCCAGCTGTGCCTATGGCCATCTGTAGCAGCCAACTTTTTTTTCATATCTTTTCCATAAAAACAGTGTGTTCTGACTACCTACAAATTATCCACCACTAGGTGAGACAACTAAATGTTTTGTGGGAACCAGGCAGGCAGACCAGAGATGTCTACCCCTCAGTCCCTTGTTTGATAGCCACTAAGGACTAGGAGAGGAGACCACTGGGAGAGATGCATTTCTACCTGAGCAGTGCCCCTCAATCAGATCACCAGGACAAGAGAAAAATCCAAGGACAAATGTGGCATTGCCTGCAGAGAGGTAACATGTATAATCTGAAGATGCAAAGGGTGGAATATTAGAATGTAAAAGTTTCTCAATCTCTCCAGCCTCTAACTTGGACCAGAAAGAGTTGACAGCTTGATGTATCATCACGATGGAACTTTATGCCCTACAATAATTGTTAGAAACCTGGATGTTCCTCTAGAAAAATAAATCAACCTAAAAATGCACTTTCTATATTACCATGTCCCCAACATTTCAGTTATAACATCAAGCCTTTGGGTGAGGTCTAGAGGTGAGCCATGAAACAAAAAGGAAGTTGTTTTGAAGGGGTGCTTATTGGAAAGCCCAATACTGGTACAATCATGCTACTGGTAAGTGCCCAACCTAATTGTAAAATTGCAGATTTACTATGTTTAGCAGAAATTCAGCCTGTACATTTGAAATATTATCCAAATGACCTGGCTTCAAGTTAGAAATCTTCTATGAATTGAAACAAGTGAATTAGGGAGACCTCTTGCTTTTAGCACTGAAGGGTCTGTGGGAGGTGAGTCAAGAACCATTTATAGTAGCGATAAAATACTATATTTAAGGCTATAAAAATTTGGCATACACGGTCTCAGTTCAGAAGTAAATTCCTTTTATGTGCTCGGCAAAGGAGCAACTGAAAGGTTTTACAAATGAGAAGTTTGACCTACTGAGATTTCAAACATAAAACCTGTCAATTATTCCTTGGGACTAGGTTTAGTAATTACACCCTTGAATATTAAAATGCAAATCAGAACCATGAAGCCAGTGACAGCTTGACTTCACCATAGCTAATGACAGATACACAAAGTCATTGTCCAACTGTCACGTTTGTGCCCAATGGTGCATTCATGGGGTGGGCCACCTGGGAACTTAGCAAGTAACTGGGGGAAAGCATTGGAACCGTATCCCTAATAAACACACACATCTGATGGGGCATTATGCTTTTGCTCAGCCAATCAGATTCTTTACTTGAGAATTCTGGCTCAAGCTAGAACTAGTAGATAATGCTTGACAACCAACAGATGTGTGTGCTAATCAAAAGAGCCTTATTAATTTTATTTTCCCCCCACGTCTCTGACCTCATCACCTACCTCTATCCCCTCATCCTCACCCTCCAGCTACACTCAAGGGTCCTGATCTTGATTACTTCCGGGCCATTCTTGCCCCCAGGCCCTGCACTAGCTGTTGTCCCTGCCACCAGACTGCTCTTCCCGAGACACTAACCTTGCTGGCTCCTTCCTGTCATCACATCTCAGTTTCAATGTCATCTGCTAAGAGGCTTCCCCTCAGCACCGAATCTTAAGAAGCCAACCTGTGTGTGTGTGTGTGTGTGTGTCTGTCTCCTTCCCTGCCCCTCCCTGACCCCCTCACCCATACATAAACACATCAATCACCTTATTTTAATTCTGGTAGATCACACACAACTATCTGATATTTTCATTTTTAATTTATTTGTAAAACATGTTTACTATTATTTCTTCCTTCACTGAAACATAACTTCCAGGCAGGCAGGGACTTTATTATCTGTACTGTTGTATTATTAGCACCTAGAATCCCACTGACCACATGTAGATGCTCAATACATACTTTCTGAACAAATAAATGGGCAGGCTCCTAACAGGCAAATCTGTGGTGCACGGTTTCCAAGAACCCTTGTGGGGAGTAGAAGAGCCAGACTGCAGTCCCAGAGCTCACTTCAGGCAAGTCATTTCACACTTGTCTCCAGAACTCACATCTTCAGCTGGAAGCTGAGGGGCTGGGTGGATCAGTGGCCTGCACCCTGTTCTGTGAAGGCCATTCCTCCCCCACCATCCACTTCTCCCAATTTAGCCAAGGCAGCTTTGCTCTTTTATGTATTTTATTTTTCATACCTATCCATTTGGTAAAGGATTTTGCTGCTAAAATAAAAATTTTAATCTTCCAGATTAGATAAATCCCTCTGCCTAAAGTGAATCCTGCTCCAGCCTCTTACAGGTTGTACGATTCTAGGAAATTCATTTAGCTTCTCTAAACTTTGGTAGCATCAGACATACTTAGGATAATTTTAGTACCTACCTCACAGTATCATGGTATTAAATGAGATGACCCACCTGTGGGCTGGCAGAGGAAGGGCTCCTCCAACCATGCCCACACCCTAATCCCCGGAACATGTGAATGTATTGCCTTACATAGCATACAAGGGACTTAGAAGATGTGCTTAAGGTTAAAGATTTTAAGATGGGGATGTTATTCTAGATTATCCAGTTGGATCGAGTCATAAGCATGAGTCTGTAAAAGCAGAGACCCTTTCCAGCTGTAGTGAGAGGGATGAGAGAGAAGAAAAGATCCGTCATTACCAGCTTTGAAGCTAGCTGAAGGGACCCCTTCCCCAAAGTGAGGAATGTGGGGGGTCTCTAAAAGCTGGATACAGCCCTCAGCTGATGGCCAGCAAGGGGATGGAACTCCGTTTTACAACTACAAGGAACTGAATTCTGCCAACATCCTGAATAAGCGGAGAACCAGTACCTAGAGCTCCAGAAAGGACTCTGATTTTAGCCCAGTGAGATCCATGGCAGCTTCTGACCCAGAGAACTGTGAAATAATGAATCTGTAATGTTGTAAGCTGCTAAAAACTTGCGAAGACAGCAACAGCAAACTACAACATCATTTAAAGTACATAATGAAGTGCTTGGCACATTAGGTAAGGACTCATGTTAGCATTTCTTACAAATATTAATGGCATAACTATTAATACTGTTTTATTATCTCAAAAGTCACTTCCAGCCTTGATGCTAGCTCTGACTTCTGACAGCCCTCTTCCTCACTCTTCTGGAATAGCTTCCTTTCCGTTGTCTTTTTTTAATTCTTTATTGTTTAAAGTATTACATATAATATTACATGTCTCCTTTTTACCCCATTGACCTCTCTCCGGCCACCCCCACCCCCCAGCACATGCCCTCCTCCCCCTAGTGTCTGTGTCCATTGGTTATGCTTACATCCATGCATACAAGTCCTTTGGTTAATCTCTTACCCACCACCTCTCCTCCCCTGCCTCCCCTCTGAAGTTTGACTGTTCAATGCTTCTCTATTTCTGGATCTATTTTTGTTCATCAGTTTATGTCATTCATTATATTCCACAAATGAGTGAGATCATGTGATATTTATCTTTCTCTGACTGGCTTATTTCACTTAGCATAATGCTCTCCATGTCCATCCATGCTGTTGCAAATGGTAAGAGTTCTTTCTTTATTACAACAGGGTAGTATTCCATGGTGTAGATGTGCTACAGTTTTTTAATCCACTCATCTGCTGATGGGCACTTAGGCTGTTTCCAAATCCTAGCTATTGTAAATTGTACTGCTATGAACATAGGGTGCATATATCCTTTCTGATTGGTGTTTCTGATTTCTTGGAATATATTCCTAGAAGTGGAATTACTGGGTCAAATGGGAATTCCATTTTTACTTTTTTGAGGAAACTCCATACTGTGTTCCACAGTGGCTGCACCAGTCTGCATTCCCACCAGCAGTGCACGAGGGTTCCTTTTTCTCCACATCCTCGCCCACACTTGTTGTTTGTTGATTATAGCCATTCTGACAGATGTGACAGTCGTTTTGATTTGTATCTCTCGGATGATTAGTGACTTTGAGCATGTTTTCATATGTCTCTTGGCCTTCTTTACGTCCACTTACAAAAAGTGTCTATTTAAGTCCTTTGCCCATTTTTTGATTGGATTGTTTATCTTCATCTTCATTTTGTTAAAATGTATCAGTTCCCTATAAATTTTGAAGATTAGGCCCTTATCGGTGATAATATTGGCAAATATGTTCTCCCATGCAGTGGGCTTTCTTGTTTTGTTGATGGTTTCCTTTGCTGTGCAGAAGCTTTTTATTTTGATGTAGTCCCATTTGTTTATTTTCTCCTTAGTTTCCATTGCCCTAGGAACTGTATTGGTAAAGATATTGCTATGACATATGTCTGATATTTTGCTGCCTATGGATCTTCCAAGATTTTTATGGTTTCCCATCTTACGTTTAAGACCTTTATCCATTTTGAGGTTCTTTTTGTGCATGGTGTAAGTTGGGGGTCTAGTTTCGTTTTGTTTTTTTTTTGGGGGGGGGGTGTTTTGCATGTATCACTGTCTTTTTTTATTTTTATTCATTTCATAGAGGAAGGGAGAGGGAGAGATAGAAACATCAATGATGAGAGAGAATCACTGATCCGCTGCCTCCTGCACGCCCCACCTCCCCCCCCACACACACACTGGGGGTTGAGCCTGCAACTCAGGCATGTGCCATTGACTGGAATCCAACCTGGGACCCTTCAGTCCGCAGGCTGATGCTCTATCCACTGAGTCAAACCAGCTAGGGCTTCCTTTCCATTGTCTTAACGGAACTGCTCACCAGCTTCAGGGGCTGAGTGTTATGCTGGATTAAAGTACAAGTAAATTTCTTCAGCTACAAAGCCAAGAGTGCAAATTAACATCACTGAGGAGAGACAGATGGAACTGGATATGATATATTGAAAAGGATACCACATGACCTATGCAGGAGTCAGGCTGGGAATGATTAACCTGAAGCTAAACAAGAAGAAGTATCAGACAAATGCCATATGAGAAACATGCTATTAAAAAAGAACTGTTGCCTTTAAAAATATCAGGTGTCACAAAAGACAAAGAAGAGCCAAGTAGTGAGTTGTTCCAGATTAGAAGAGGCTACGAAGATAAGACAACTAAATGCAACGTGTGATCCTAGAATGAATCCCTATTAGACATGATTGGGTCAATTTAAAAATATGGAATATAGACAGATTAGATAAGTGTATTTATTAACTTTAAATTTCCTAAAGTTGATGACTATACTGTGGTTGTAAAAGAGAATGTACTAATTCTTAAGAAATGTACACTGAACTATTTAGGGATAAAGGGCCACAAGGTATGCATCTTACTTTTTCAATGGTCCAGAAAACACACACACAGAGAAAGTGAGCAAATTGTACAGCAAATGAGATGGAATGTATATAGGTGAATCCAGTTAAGAGAAAATGGTTTTATTCTCACAACTTTTTTATAAGTTTGACATTATTTTCAAATAAAATGTTAAAAGAAAAACCACTCAAGTTTCCAATTCTGTAAAGCAGCAGTTCTCAACCTGTGGGTCATGACCCCTTTGGCGGTCGAACGACCCTTTCACAGGGGTTGCCTAAGACCATCCTGCATATCAGATATTTACATTACGATTCATAACAGTAGCAACATTACAGTTATGAAGTAGCAACGAAAATAATTTTATGGTTGGGTCACAACATGAGGAACTGTATTTAAAGGGCCAGAAGGTTGAGAACCACTGCAGTAAAGAGAACAAATTGCCCTGGCCAGTGTAGCTCAGTTGGTTGGAGTGTCGTCCTGTGCAACAAAAGTGGCAGGTTCAGTTCCTGGTCCGGGCACATACCCAGGTTTCAGGTTTGATCCTGGTTGGGTGCGTGCGGACGGGAAGCAATCACTCTCTCTCAGATCAATTTTTTAAAAAAAAATTTACAAAAGGAGAACAAATTATTACATTCAAGCCACATGTTTTCTTCTGATTTGTCATTCCACCTGATACCTATCTTATCATACCTCCCCATTTGTCAGACTTTTAGAATGTACGGCTTCTAAAATTAGCATAGACAGAAAATGTCCTCACATTTCCCTTTATGTACATTAAATATAACCCTGGTCAAAGAAAGTGCAATTTTCAAATAATCTATTAGACAGTGAAACACTAGCATAATGCTTAAAAATATCCACATAGTAGGCTAAATATACGTATTTCCTCAAAAAGATAGCAAAGCTGTCAGCCAAAATGTTAGATGAATAAAGTAAATAGTCCATTGTAAAAAAAAATAATTACACATACTAAGTGTAGACATAATTAACAATAATGGGCCTAAAGGAGGAATCGTGGTGGCTTGGGAAAATCACAGGTGTCTCCCAATGTTTCTACATGTGTGCCTATTTAATTCTCACTGCAAAATACGCCCTTTCATCTTTCACAGCCTTAGTAAAGGACACCCGTGTCTGTGGCGATGTTACAGAAACCAACTCCTGTCCCCTTCTAGGCACATACCAAAATATATGAGCTTTTGAGCCTTCTGTGGTCAAACTTGCCCAGCGTCCATCAGTGTCAAAATTTTTAGAAGATACTGGCGATTCCTAAAATGTATCCATGCTTTGGAAAATCGCCTCCTCACCAAGAAGGAACACTCATGGCACGTCGGCGCCCATGCGTGCATCTATCATTTGATAATGTCCTTCAAGAGTGTCTCAAGAACCAGGGATGAAAGTAACAATGGCTTTCCTGCAAGGCCGGCGGCTTCTCTCAAAGCCGAGGAAGAAATGCTGAGCGTTCTCACCCATGTAATTTGTGACCATTAGAAAGATTGGTAGACACGCTTTCATTTAATCCCTTTGGACTAACAGCACGGCCCATCTGGAGCATAAAAGCCCTACACCTAGAGAAAAGAGACAGCACAGATGAGCAGCTTCCGTGCACTTTCTCCATTCAGAAGGGCTAATAAGGAAAACTGCTGAATTACTATGATTACACATGAGTTGAAAATAGCTTATCACCTGCCAATATGAATGAAGGCCCCTTGGAGGCTGCGAAATGGCAGGAAGAACAATGGCCTTGGGGACAGAATCTTTGTAGTGTCTGAGAGAGGAATCAGCCGACTGCAAAACAGCCAGCCTTACAAAATGAAGCTCTTATTCTGAGTGTACCCTGCAAGCTAGTCCTGGGGTCTTCCCATGCCATGGAGAAGAAAAATAGAAGGGCTTTCACGGAACAATCGGTCCCATAAAACATGAAATGAAGGGAGGACATAGCCAGCAATTATCCAAAAGAATCACATTAGATAGACTGCCAATCTAAGGTATTTCACAGTGAGGCAGAGCTCTCCCCAGATTTGGCTGATAACTGTCAGGCCGCTTTCTAGTTTATGTGTAATTGTGTAGACTTAATCATACTGTGAAATCCCTCTTATTTTCAGAACTAAGTGCTATTGGAATGCTGTTAGAGTGGTCACATGAAGTTCATTAGGAAGAAGGGCTTGGCTTGGTAGAGGCTGGGTGTTTGGCTGTTCCCTAAAATCTTTACTCCATCATCACAAAGCTCCCGTGTCACGGCCGTTGTGGGCACTACAGCAAAGCATCCCCAGCCTTGCAAGTGTCCGCAGACTTGTCTCTGAAGTGGGTGGTGGCCTGCCTCCATTGGCAGGTGCTAAGCTTTTATTTTTATTATGATAATGGCTTCATTTCCCCATGAATCATTTAGGCTAAATATTATCACGGCTTGAGTTCTCTTTCATGACCAATTTCCCCCTTTATTTTCTGTGGCATCAAAACAATCAGGATTTGTTTATTAATTTTTATTCTCTTTGGGAATGATCCAAGGGGGAAGGGCTCTCAAAAGTTGAAGAGTATTACCTTTTGTTCAGTAATTCATTGCCCACCCTACATTCATGATTGCAGGTGAATGCACACACACAGACACATACACATCCTTACACCATAGGCTTAGTGTTGTACTAACATGAAATTGGACGGGTAGACAGACTCACCGTGTGCTGGAGACCAGGACATGTGCCACTCATTAATTGGTGGGGAAACAAATAATATAAAAATGTTTCTGGTCTTTCACTACCTTCTCTAGATATATCAGTGCTGTGCTCAGATAAATAGTGCTGCTTCTAACAGTCTTTCATCTTGTTTATAATTCCCAGGCTTCACTCAGATAAATCTATTACAGTCGGAAATACTTGAAAAGCTGCCATGTTTGGAGAATGTACTCAGAGGGTCTCTCCCTTCTTCTTGCCCAACCCATATACACATACACATGCTCAGCACCTGGTGATGTGTTTCTCTATAACTGAAAAACAATCCCTTCTTATTCAAAACTAGAGGCCTGCTGCAGGAAATTCGTGCACGGGTAGGTTCTCTAGGCCTGGCTGGTGATCAGGGCTGATCTGTGGGGCGACCGGCAGGGTGAACGGGGCCCCCTGCTCACACCCGCCTTGGCCAGCCTGGCGCCACCCACTCACCAGCCCTGCCCCCTGCGGCCACTGCTGATCACCTCCCTCTGCAGGGCGACCGGCAGGGCGACTGGGGGGCACTCACCTTGACTGGCCTGGGGCCTGCGATCTGGGGGCAACTCCTGTGTTAAGCGTCTGCCCCCTGGTGGTCAGTGCACATCATAGCGACCAGTCATTCTGCCATTTGGTCAATTTGCATATTAGGCTTTTATTATATAGGATAATGCACAGAGTGTTTTTCAAAAAGCCCACAATGACAAGAGTTGTTGCAACAGGTCCTAGTGATCACAAGCATGCATCTGTGTAGTTACAGCAATAGTTTAAAATGTACATCCCAAGTACTTAGTGTGTACTCCATTCTGTAGGAAAAACACTCTAAGTCTAAAACTTGGTTTTGATCTTCAAAAAATGTGAGGCACCGGATAGGTGGTCAGTAAATCTGGACCTAATTCTCAAGCCACCACTAATTAGCTTCTTGCTTTGGGTCAAGTCATGAAAAGCCTAAGCCTCAGTTACTTTATCTGTAAAAATTGGGTCATGGGTGGAAATTGGACAAGAACAAGGGTCCTAAGTTCATATACCGGTAGGTCCCTGGCAGATACCATGGTCAGGTGGGCCAGATGGGGACTCAGGCCCACAGAGGTATCCCAACGGAGGGGAAGTCATTTGCTGCTCAGCCCTTGTCAATGGTCTCAGGCAGAACTTGAGGTGATTCAGACTGCTATGGGAAATATTTCAATTTCTTTAAAGATGGTATCGGTCAACACTGTGCTGGCCAACGAAACATTTCTGCAAGAATCCAACCAGCAGCTTCTGGACTCCAGGGTCCTCTGTCCCTATTTGGTACGACCCTCAGAGTCGTCCAGCAATTGGCATGTGAATCAAGCATTCAGAAGAGTATATGGACCCCGGGAAAGATGGTCATTGAATCCCTCAGGTCATTAAAATGATTACAAACTATGCTCATCTCGGATCACTGTGTCAGCAGATACAAGTGTTACTAATGAAAACTGAGATGGGATTGCTGACTTTTGAGAAGGAGGAGAAGCTCAGAAAGAACATTAAAGGAAACAAACTCCATTTCTAATTGTACCCCGCACTTCCAGCTGTCAGTTTACCTACGGAAGAGAAAGTGGAAGGGTTTCAGTATAATCTACCACATGGCACAGGAGACTTAGCCGTAAGAAATAAAAGCAAGGAAGTACAGAGAAAGGAGCAATCCAAACGTAACTAGTAGTCCACAGAAGCCAGCAAATGGCACAGAAGAGAAAATGTGTAGTAATGAATAAGGCACTCAATGCAGCACCTCTCAGATCAAGGGAAACATTTGAAGAAAACGATTTCCAAAATCCGTGAAGTTTTAAAAAGGTAGAATAATAGACAAAGGCTCCAAACCTAGGGGGAAGGATAGATTCTCTGGCTAGTGCCTCCTGATTAATGAGTAAAAAGTGATCCAGTTGCTATAGTGACTTGAAGATACACAAAAGAAAACATCACTTCTTTAAAATATTCCTGATGATGAATAGGCAGAGCCTTTCAAAATATCTTTTTAAAAATGTAAGAGGCTCTTTTTTTCTTTTAAGAGCATATCACACAGGATGGTGCTTAGAACCCACGCCCACCCCCTCACCCCCCCATAAAAGGAATCGGTTGCACAGCCCTAGTTTGTTTACACAAACCAGCAATTTTGGCAAAAAGTAATAACCTGAAAATATGTCTGTTGGAGAATAGATTCTGTTTTTCAGCAGTTTGTTTCTGTTTAGGCAGCAAGGGAGGTAAATGTATGTTTTCTTGGTTTTCCTTTTTTCTAACAATATATATAGTTGGAGAGTTTCCATGGATGCTGAGAATGTGAAATGCAATTAAGCAGATTTAGGAAATGGGAGGTTTTGCTTTCTGTAACTTTCTCTTGTCTGAATGGAGAGGTAACAAAAAAATATGATTTCGGTGAGACTGCACTCCTAGTCGCTTCGCCTTCTCCAGCTAGGCTCCTGCAGCCCCGGACTCTTATTTCATTATCCGAAGGATTGTTCTGTTTTGCTCCAGGCAATTCAACTTTGGTAGAGTATCCTGAATAGAATGGAGGTTCCAAGCAAGGTCTTAAAATGAACACTGCAATGATGAAATATCTGGGGTCCCCTTATATAGGAAGTGGAGGGCTCTTATTTGAATGCTTTGGGTAAACTATTGGTTCAAGACCCAAATGAAGTGTTGCAGGGCCTGTGTCCTCAATAGACATTCCTTAGCTGACAAGGTGATATAGGCTTTTGTTAACTGGTACAGGGGTCAATGGTCTTGAATAGCACAGTAAGGCTGCATAACATGGTCTTTTACAGTGGGCGTATGAATATTTTTAAGCAAAGATGTAATCTTAAGTAAAGGCTGGGTGGAGAAGATAGAGAAAGCACTTAGAATTCACAGGAACCAGTGTTTCCAAATCTGCATTTGTTCTGTCCAACCTTGGACAAGTGATTGAGGTTCCTTGGGGCTCAGTTTACTCATCCATAAAATGAGGTAGTACTACCTTCAATTCTGCAAACATATCAAGCACCTCCTCCATGCTGTCGTCTCCCACCTGTGTCCCCAACAACACCTACTCCTGAGTTATATGACTCCAAATACAGTACTATTCAGCTGCTCAAAATTCTAGGAAATCCTTTATGTATTTCTTTCCCTTTCTCTCTCTCTCTCTCTCTCTCTCTCTCTCTCTCTCTCTCTCTCTCTCTCGGTTTTGTTAGAAATACCTCTCTCCACAATTCAGAAGCAAGGGAGCATTAAGATTAGGGAAGGTGGGTGGGTCATACAAAAAAAGATCAAAGTATCAACTTGATTACTTATAAAGCTAAAATAGAGAATGAATTAGATCTATGAAAAGTGAACTTCCCTTACCCTGCATTAAACTTCCCATCTTACCAGGCATTCTGAGTTCCTTCTCTCAAACTCACCAATAACATGGGATAAAGCTTTCCTCTTTCTGTTAAAAAGAAGTCCAATGAGCTTGTATGCATATATGCATAACCCATGGACACAGACAGTGGGGTGGGGAGGGCCTGTGGTGGGATGGAAGAGATCAATGGGGGGAAAAGGGGGACTTATATAATACTTTCAACAATAAAGATCTTTTAAAAAATAAATGAAAATAAGTAGGTAGATTAGAAAAAAACTCTAGTAGCTATCTTTCCGATATTTTAAAGATCAAGGCAGGACACAGAAGAACATAATTCAACCCACAAAGTCACCAAGTCACTTCTACTTCCCAAATAGTTTTCACTCTGTCCACTTTGACCCACTTCCACTACCACAGTGTATTGTAGTTCAGGCAACCAACACAGTTCACCTGAATACTGCAGTAGTCTTCTGACCGGTCTCCCTAATTCTCTTATTTGTTTGCTCTTTCACTCTCAAAATCTACATTCAATACTGCAGTAATGGTGTTTTTTCTCAAATTTGTGACAACTGACTACAAACCTAAATTAATTTCCCAGGGCTCCGGATAAAGTCTGCATTCCCAAGCTTGACATAAAAGCTTGTTTCACGATCCAGCCAGTGGTCTCATCAGTCTTCTTTCTCCTGTCCCTTTTTGTTTCCTTGAGTCCCAACATCTATTCTTTACTCTAGCTACCCCAAACTCTTTGCAATCCACTTTTGTATTGACCCCCTTCTTTTCCTTAAAAACCTGTGTGGGGCTTTTTTCTTTTTCTTTTTTTCTGTGTGTTTTAAAGGTAAGGGCAACTATGCTGTATTCTGAGAAGATTTTGTCTGACCTTGGGGCTCAGTTTGCTCATCCATAAAATGAGGAGGTTGGACTACCTTCAATTCTGCAAACATATCAAGCACCTCCTCCACGCTATTGTCTCCCACAAGATTTTGTCTCTCCCACTATAGTTTCTTCAATGGGAATCTCCTGAGCCCTTTACTGAAGAAATTGTCTCCGTAGATTTAGCTCTCTCTCTCTCTCCCTTCAGACCTTTTCACCTAGAAAGGATTCCACCCTGTCTCCCCCTTTTCCATCAAACTCATTTTTCGGGTCTCATCTAAGCTTTCACTTTCTCAAGGAACCCTCCTATTACTGCACTTCCCCCTCTACACACACACCCTGGATTAGTTATCACCCTATTTTCTTCTTAGTAAATTGGTCATAATCCCATTAGTGATAGTGACCACATAACATTCATTGCAATATCTTTTTACTTGCTGCATCTAGACCCTGATTCCAGATCCATATTGTACTAGGAATTAATCATCATTGTAGCCCTAGCATATAATAAGATTCAAAGTATATTTGCAGAAGGAATAAATTAACAGTGGGCATAACTCTGGGTACTAGGTTTACAGAGATGAGTAAGATATATTCCCTGACTATGGCAGATCATTTTACAATTCACGGCACCCCAATGGATAATAGCTGCAGCATTAATACAAAGTTTATTGGAAGCTCAGAGAAGACTCCTTCTGTTGGAAGAACTAGAGGACTCAAACAAATCAAAATGCTTCATACTCTTAGGACATCTGAGCTGGGCCTGGAGCCAAGGTTCCCTTCTGGCTCTTATATGATTCCAGGTCTTTCATCAAAATTTCAAAGTGATTTCTGCCATTGTTTTAGTGTCTTTTTGAAATGACTGATGCTCTTTTATCATTTCAAGTCCTCTCTGCTCAAGGTGTTTTCTTTCTTCTTACATAGTATGTCTTTTGATCCTTCTCCACAAACTAAGAACTATTTGTTTTCTTGGTTATTCTGCAATTTCACTAAAACGTATTTTCTTGTAGATTAAAAGAAATAATGTCCTAGCCCGTTTGGCTCAGTACATAGAGCATTGGCCTGCAGACCAAAGGGTCCTGGGTTCAATATCGGTCAAGGGCACATACCTTGGTTGCAGGCTCCTCCCTGTCCCCGGCCCTGTTCAGGGCTCATGCAGGAGGCAACCAATCAATGTGTTTCTCTCACATAGATGTTTCTCTCCATCTTTCCCTCTCTCTTTCCCTTTCCCTATAAATCAATGGAAAAATATCCTCGAATGAGGATGAACAACAACAACAACAACAAATAATAATAATAATAATGACATACATGTTTATGCTATTTCCTGGGAATATCATAATAAATAATTGGTATCGGAGAGACCAAGATGGCGGCATAGGTAAACACCGGAGACTGCTGCCGCAAACAACCACTTCAAAAATACAACTAAAAGACAGAACGGACATCACCCAGAACCACAGGAAGGCTGGCTGAGGAGAGACTCTTCAACTAGAAGGAAAAATAACAGCACACCGAGGCTCAGAGGAGGCGCAGTGTGGAAAAAACTCAGGTGCGGAGGTGCGCGCGCAAAGCGGGCTGGTGGCTGAGAGCGCGGTTGTCGTTTTCGGTCAGGGGGGAGTCTCAGACTCTGAGCTCCAGATACGGGCGAATCGCTGGGGACTCGGACCCAAACGGGAGAAGCGGGAGTGTCTGGCATCAGTTGGAAGGCAGCTTTCCCTCCGAGGTTTGCAGCGGTTCCGGGGGTTCTGAGAAGCAGAGCCTCTGGGAACAGGACTGAGGGCACCATAACGGCTCCCTCCGCCCGCCCTGTTGAGCCCGCCCCGCCCAAGCCCTGCGCAGAGCCATTTGCCGGATCGCCTCAGGCAAAGGCTAGATTAGCACCTCCCCAGAGGACAGAAGTTTTCCGCGGCAGACACAGCTGATTCACACAGCCAGTCGGCCTGGTGGTCAAATCCCTCTAGTATTAACTACAACAATCAAGGCTCAACTAGAACAAGACTGCGCACAAAGACCACTAGGGGGTGCACCAAGAAAGCATAAAAAATGCGGAGACAAAAAAACATGACAGAAATGGAGGATATAGAGCTAAAAATCGCAATTTTGAGGGCTTGCAAAAATGTGCTAGAAGCTGTCAATAAACTTGAGGAGAGAGTCACGAAAACTAATGAGACCCTCGATGCTATGATAAAGAACCAACTAGAAATTAAGCATACACGGACTGAAATAAAGAATATTATACAGACACCCAATAGCAGACCAGAGGAGCGCAAGAATCAAGTCAAAGATTTGAAATGCGAAGAAGCAAAAAACACCCAACCGGAAAAGCAAAATGAAAAAAGAATCCGAAAATACGAAGATAGTGTAAGGAGCCTCTGGGACAGCTTCAAGCGTACCAACATCAGAATAATAGGGGTGCCAGAAGATGAGAGACAGCAAGATATTGAAAACCTATTTGAAGAAATAATGGCAGAAAACTTCCCCCACCTGGTGAAAGAAATGGACTTACAGGTCCAAGAAGCGCAGAGAACCCCAAACAAAAGGAATCCAAAGAGGACCACACCAAGACACATCATAATTAAAATGCCAAGAGCAAAAGACAAAGAGAGAATCTTAAAAGCAGCAAGAGAAAGAGACTCAATTACCTACAAGGGAATACCCATACGACTGTCAGCTGATTTCTCAACAGAAACTTGGCAGGCCAGAAGGGAATGGCAAGAAATATTCAAAGTGATGAATACCAAGAACCTACAACCAAGATTACTTTATCCAGCAAAGCTATCATTCAGAATTGAAGGTCAGATAAAGAGCTTCACAGATAAGGAAAAGCTAAAGGAAATAAATAATTGGTATCTTTTAACCATTCTGGAAAATTCTCAGGCATCCTATTGTGTTTGAATATTGCCTCTTTTCCATTCTCTTTATTATCTCTTTTCAGAACTTTAACACATAATAGACTTTGTAATCTCTATATCTCTTACTACTCTTTCCTGTTATCTCTTTGCTCTGAACTGCAATAAATAATTGGTATCTTTTAACCATTCTGGAAAATTCTCAGGCATCCTATTGTGTTTGAATATTGCCTCTTTTCCATTCTCTTTATTATCTCTTTTCAGAACTTTAACACATAATAGACTTTGTAATCTCTATATCTCTTACTACTCTTTCCTGTTATCTCTTTGTCTCTCTGAACTGAGTTTTTTATCTTTTCTATCTTTGAATTTACTAATTTGCTTTCTGCTATACCTAATCTACTATTTAATCTAGCCATTTAATTTTAAATTTGAATTTTTATGTCTTTCACTTATAGAGATTTACTTATTTAGTTCTTTCCCAAAATGTTTGGTTCTGTTTCTGTTTTCAATATATTCTTTTAATTCTTTAAAATATTAAATATTTGTTATTTTTGCTTACTGGGCCAGATAATTTCAATGTCTATAGTCTCTGTAGGCCTGATTCTACTATCTGTTATTTCTGCTGTCTCTCTCTCACAGTGCCTGATTTCTTTGTGTAGTTTGTTTCTTAAAACTGTGACCATTTTCCTTGAAAAAAAAAATACCTGAGAATACTTTGAGATCTGGGTTAAGATTATATTTCTATAGAGAGGATTTGCGTTTGCTTCTACTAATTGCCCTGAGATACTTCCTACCTGAGACTACTTTAAATTGAATTTTCCTTTTGAAATGTTCTAGAACCCTGAGACAACATGAATTCTGATTATAAACCTGTATGAGATCCAGCTTATGGTTATGAATTATCAGAGGAGGTGGTGGTGGTGGTAGTGTTCTTGTTTCATCTACCCAATTCCAAGGCTAAAACCAGGATGTTTCTTTTCTTGTCCTGGCAACTTTATTTTTCATTCATTCTTACACTATAATTGTGTATATTATCTGGCAACCCTGACTATAATAAGAATGCTCTGGATTTTTTAATTCAAAAAGAGTGATTAAAACCTAATTAAATGGGAAGACAGAAGGTGTAAATAAAATGTACATTTTTAATTAATGCATGAAAAAATTCACTAAAATGCAAATCATAATTTGGTTTCTTTTGGGCCCTAAACAAATATTTCTGTGAAGTACCAGATTAGAGATTTGTTTATCTACTCTACATTTTGCCACATCATGCTTTCTTCTTTAAATAACTTTGTTAATTAGTCTCCCCTCACCAGATTGCAAACTCCTTGAGGATACGGATTGCCCTTCTTATCTGTATATACTCCTTATAATATATACAAAGCAGTGTATGGACTACAGTACATAATCAGTTGAGTATTTGCTATTGCTCCCAAGTCAACTTTACTGCTGAATGCTCCTCATTTTCTATCCATCCAGGTACACAAGCCACAGTCAGAGTGTCTCCTATTTCTTCACCTCCCACAACTAATCTTGATTTTCCTTTTAGTTCCTCTCTGATTTTTCTTTATTACTACAGTCTCAGTTTCCCCCTAGTCATTTCTCCTCTGGTATATTTCTTAAAAGACCACTTCATAAAATGTGTTACATAGACTCCTAGCTTTGCAAGATTTAATAGATGAATCCATTTCTATAGTTAAAGAAGTCATTTTCTACACAGCACCCACACTGATCTTTTTAAGTAAATCAGATCACAGCAAATCTTTTTTATAAAGCTTCTCATGGCTCCCCATTACTCTTAGATTAGAAAGCAAATCTCTCACTCTGTCCTATAAAACCATATTTGATCTGATCCTGAATATGACCCTGGCCTCATCTCCAGACTCTCCCCCTTTTCTTTATCCCCTCAGCCGCAATGACCTTCTTGATGTTCCTTGAAATGGACAAGCTTTTCTTGGCCTCTCCCTAGAAAACTTACCCTTAGAGCTTCAGATGGCTAGCTCCTTGTTATCATTCAAATCTTTACTCAAATGTCAAGTCTTAAAAAGCTCTCTTTCTAACCCACTTATCTAAATTAAGGCCTCTTTTCTCCACTGTAGTCTCATCACTCTTTAACCCTTTATCTGAATGTATGTTCCTATGTATGTGTTTCTCTTCATCATTCAATGCATTTTTCTGAAGCATCTATCTGCTATGCACCAGGCAATACTCTTGGTAGTGAAGTACATAAAAACAAAACAAAACAACTTGTCCTCGTAGAACTTGCATTTTAGTGAATTTTTTCATGCATTAATTAAAAATGTACATTTTATTTACATCTAACAATTTTTCTTTTACTGTTTTCTTCCCCCTAAAATGTAAGCTCCAGAAAAAATAAGTGAATGAATGTGTAGCTGTAGTGAGTGATCCTTGTAGGAACTCAGCTGCATATATTCATTCATCCATCACTTCCACTTGCCAATCAGTCTAGGCAAGGATAGAAATCCAGGAACAGCCTGCCTATGATATTCCATTGTCAGGGACCTGGTATAGACCAGAGTCCAATAAAGCACTGAACCCTCTTTTAGCCAACATTAGTAGACAATTATTTAGATTATTTATTCAGGTCTCTTCTACTACTACTGTGTCCCTCCAGGGGGCTGTACCCCATTGTCAGCTGCACCATTTGTACTACTGCCAATTCAAATATTTATTCATTGTCCTTGGACACCAATGAGGACAAAATGATTGAAAATCATCAAAAGTCTCGCAACAAAATACTTTGTATCCCAGCACCAGTGAACCTCCCAGAAAAATCTTCTACTTTGGCAAAGCTATCAGAGGGTCCGTTTTGTATTTTGGTGTTAATTATTTCAAGCAATTCTAAGTACAAGGCCTATTTGAATTATGTACTTTTTAGTGCTATTTGGGGCTTAAAATTAGTTGCACTCTTTGGGCATATAAACCTCTTACCCAGTTCATTATCCTCGGGTAGATTGAAGAATGTCAGTGACCCTCCTACAAATTTGTACAGTATCGTCTAATAACGAAGTACATATTTACTCAGGGAGAATATGTTTTATTGGCAATGTGTTTAATTATCTCCCCGAACAATTTAAGTATTGGCTGTTTATAATGCTCCTCTCCCCTCAAAGGGAGGGGCAGTACATTTCGTAGCGGGTGGACATTCTGCTGATGCTCCAGCAAGGCTGCAGGTGCTCATAAAGGGAATTGGCCCAAGTAACGGGCTCTAGTTTGGTTAGTGAGTCTGAGGCAGAGCCAAGAATAACTCCATTCCTACTCATCTGCCTCCTTTACAGAATCCTATCAGAACAAAAATTCATATTAAAAGTGAAATTTTTAAAAGGTGTTTGTACAAACATCTGCCACTGTTTTAGCCACACCCTATGGGAGAACATCAGTCTTGTCCTGGTGATGCAGGCTTAGGAAGTGCTGAGAAACAAAATGGAAAGACAAGAAAACAGAAGTGGGCAGGAGAGGGACAAAGAATGAAGAAAAAAATCCAAAGGCCAGTTTCCTCAGGGAAGATCTGTGGGAAGAGACTGTTTCTAAACTTGTGGCCAAATGACCCCAAACTCACAACTTGAGCAGTTTCTTCCTTTCCTTAACAGCATTTATTCTAATAAATTTTGTAACATTTATAAAGAAAATACAGAAATACACACAATCAGACAGAGAAAACTACTGTTAACATTTTAGCTTTTTCTTCTGATTTTTGATAGTCATATCTATACATGTAGATATACATACAAATTATTTATACAACTAGAGACGAATTATCATTCTTTTCATGAAAATGCTTTCATGTCATTAAACATTCTTGAAAAACAAGATTTTAATGGCTGGATACTAGACCACCTTGTGTAAATGTACCATATTTAACCTATTCCCAACAGATGAACTTTTGGATTTTTTTTTCATATGTACATGATTAGTAGTTATTTTTATCTAGGAAGCTTGTTTGTGGGGAACAAATTTATGCACTAAAGCTAGAGGGTGGTGGAAAGGTGGGGAAGTGGAATATAGGCATATCATAAAACAGCACCCATCTAATTGCAATTCAACATACCTTGCTTTTCCCAAATGATCTCAGCCTTGTGGCTCAATCCCTTTCCCAAGTCCAATCACCTATATCCTAGGTTCGACCAAACTTGGGGCTCTATTCACCTTCCCAATGCCTCCCACACTTAGGCAAAGTATTAGAGTAAACTAATGCTCTGACCATACTTCATAGGTTTCTAGCCCCAATAACTCTCCAAGCCCCATGATAACAGAAATCTAAAACTGTAATCTCTTTACTTTTTTTATTGATCACCCCATTGGTTTAAAAAAAATTAGCATGTGCCTACAATATATATATAGATGTGTGTGTGTGTGTAAATTGTTTATATGCACTGGTATAGAATATTTTACATATATTAAAAAGGTATGCTAAAGTGGAAAATTTAAGACGATAAAAATAATTGAAACATGTTCTGTTTTTTATGTGTGTGTTTTTCCGTAACCCAATGAATTGTCTTGCACATTTCTCTTTGGAGACCAGTGACTTAGGCCACACCTAACCATAATGCCACATCTGAGCTAATGAATTCATATATTAACCTTCTGGAAAGCGTTTTGACATTTGGTTCCTTATAAACGGAAGAAATGGCTCTCTGATGGGTTCACTCATCTGCATGTATATAAGGACTCCCTGCACTTGGCTTCCGGCCCCTCCCTTCTTTATAGAAAGAATATGTGTTTCTGATTAACTTGTTCACCTAGCATTTTTAGATTGGAAGATAAGTTGAAAATATAGATATGAATGAATGTGTTTGAATGATATGACTAGATTCCATGTTCCCCACCTTTCCACAACCCTCTATATCAGTGGTTCCCAACCTTTTATTGGCCATGCACCATCTAAGCATCTCTAAAATCCTGATGACCCCTCCTGCGACATATAATTCTTATTATTCAAAAAGTGAGCTCCTATTCATGTGGAAGAAACCTAAAAGGACATTAACTTGGTCTAAACAAGTTCCAAAGAATATGGTATCCATGAAAGAGGAAAATAAAAGAACGAAAGTACAGTTGAAGTACTGAGGAAGAAATCACTAAATAATTGTTATAATAATAATAATATGAAGTGATATGAAAGAAAAGCAAACAAAGTTTCAAAACATGTAATAGAGAACTGAAATGCATAAATATGTCACAATATATATTTATATGTTGTATATGAGGCCCCTAGAATCATAAGAAATGCCAAAAATTCACTGTTAATACCTCATTCTCGAATTGCCCACCTGTGGGGGGGTGTGCCCCACGTTGGGAACCCCTGCTCTATAGCTTTAGTACATAAATTTAGTACAATAAGGTGGGTGCTGTTTTATGGAACATTTACAGCTGTGGCCTAAGAGTTCAAGGCAGAAGAAGCCTAATGGATTTAGGACACCTGAGAAGAAGGGACTGAGGGGGTAAGAGCCCAGGAGCCTCCCAAGAGCACAAGTTTAACATGCCCATCACTCAGCAGCTTAGGCAGTTACCTAGAGGGCTTTGAAGTAATGGGACACAGGATAGACACGTTTTCAAAGGGCCATGGTAGGAAGACTTGGCTAGCATGGGATATGAATGAAAGACCCACAAGCCTAAAAATGAATCTTGAAAGAAATAGCCAAAGGTAATATAGGAGCACCCTGACATTAACTTTTCCCCCCAGTTTTGCAGACAGTCAGCTTTGCCTAAACAATAGATCTCATCCACAGCTAATCCTGGCATATCTAGGTAGTTATTAGGTGATAAAGGGCTACTCTTAAGACATCAAGTTTCTTTTCTCTCCCACAAATGAAAAATCAACATACAATAGTAAGAACAATACATTTAGAAAAAGCAAAATAGGGCCATTTTTGCTTGTGTGTCTCTTTCATTGTGTAACTCAAAGTTTATGTAAACTTTAAAAAAATATTCTTCTCTGGACATTTTTAAATGTTCAGTTCCATCTCTAGTTTAAAATATCCCTTTCCCAATACATTTTGTTAAGTAAGATGTACATAACTCCTAACGTAGCCCTGATCCATCCACAGTCAATGGTGAAGGCTATAGGTATTTCTGAAAACATAATAAAGTGGCAGAGAACGTCAGTTAACCACTGAAGGTGATGCTGACCACAGGAGTCAATGTCTCTGTGAGGACAGTGAGTTTGTGATGAGTTCCAGCACTGACGATCGCCACGGAAACAGTGGGAAGGTGACGCGGAGGATTAAGACCTCTGCAGACACAGTGGACATTGTGGTCCTGCCCACCCCACCCCACCCCATAAAACTGAATTTCCTCAGGAAAGAAAAACTGTATCCCCACGCCCTATCTTGACAAGGCATCTCCACACACATTCTCCTTAGGAAGTGAGCAGCTGGAAGCCAATAACTGTTTCTGAAGGCATGTTTCCAAATGTGTGAGGCTCTCTCTCTGAATTCTGACTGAACTTGCCCCCTCCCACCTCAAAATATGCTCTCTCAGCTCAAAAGTTTGACAAGATCAAATAACCAGAGCTATTTAAACATTCTACTTTGGATAACACCTTCCAAGATAGTTAACAATTCTAGCTTGTTTAGACTCTTCCATTCCTCACCACGCCCACCACACACACACACACACACACACACACACACACACACACACTAGAAGCCAGGAAAATTCACCTTTCTCCTTAAGCCACCCCTCCTTACGGTTCACATGTACCCTCAATTTAGAGTCAACTTCTAGGTTTGGGATTGTTACCTTTCCTTAATCCCTTAACAGCTGCCTCTCAGTGGTCAAGCTAAATCCATTTAGCTGTTTGACTTGAGGGTCTTCTGGGTGGAATTTTTTTTTACAAAATAATTCTTACTCTTTAGAATAACTGGTAATGAGAAAGACTGATGGACATTCATAAACGGTTATAAGACAGTTCCTGTTCTATGCATTATTCATTTATGCAAACTGTTGTGAAGGTACCAAATTCACTGTGCAATTGGGCTGGAATTGGACTCAAGATGGCATTGGTATGCATAGTTCTGAGGCTTGGTTCTATTTAACATTTTCATCAGTGACCTGCTTAAAGGAGCAGAGAGCAAACTCATTAAGTTCCTAGATGGGAGGGATGGCCAGAACATCAGAGAACAGGATTAGAATTTCCCAGCCCTCGCCAAATTAGCAGAACTATTGGAGTCAAATATGTGTATTAGGGACAGGAAAGGGGAAAGTAAGTTGCCAAATGCTAGCTGAGTAATAGTTACTTACTTAGAAGCAACTGAAAAGAATATAGGTGCAAACACAGACTCATAGCAGGAAATAAACTCACCCAGTAGAATCATTCGTGTTCACTGGGACCTTTGCACCCCCTTAAAATGGATTCAGATCCCCAATCCATGGACTGTGGAAGCAGAAAGCCTTCCCCCAAGAATTCAAAGAATTCTAGTGAGCTTTTCTTTCTCATTGTCCCTCTTGCTTCAAATCCCTGATTCCCCTTAATTAGCCTGGCTTATGATTCATTTCACTGCCCTGCTCTAACTCTATCGAAAACCATGTTGACCCAGATTTGAAAACCTTTTCATGAGCCAATCATGGCCTCCTGCAAAAAGGCATGGCTCTCCTGCGCTGTCTTGGCTCTTGCTCAATCCTTACAGTTAAACTTCTACTCCAGGTTATTTCACAAGGTATTTTCCTAAATGCAGATAGTTTTCTCCCTAGAGGAACTCTGGGGTCAGCTGTTAAGAAAATAACATTTCACCAGTGTTACCTAACAAAGGTGAGTAACCCAGTAGTGCTCCAGCCAGGGGCCAGAAAACTTTGGACAGTAAGGTGACAGATAGTAAATATTTTCTATCTCTGTTACTACTACTCTACTCTGATACTGTAGAATGAAAGTATTCATACACAGTATGCAAACAAAAGGGCATGGCCAGATTTGGCCCCAATGGCTGCTGGTCACAGTTTGCCAACTCCTGCTATACTCAGCCTCAGAACCTTTGACTTTTGGGAAGATTTTGCAACCAGCTTATCCAATCATTTTACAGCTACAGAAATCAGGACTCATGAAGAAGAGTGAAGTTTACGGGAGTTCTCAAGACAGTTAAACCAGGGTTACAACTCCAAACTAGAAACAGGTAGCCCAATTCCCAGGCCAGTGCCCTCACCTCTGCAAAAATCACTAGGCTATTTTCAGAAGTTTCTGGGGATACCGTGTAAATGGCAGAGCCTCTTCTGGAAATGTATCCACTATAACCTTTGGCGCAATGCTTTAGTCGTATTATGTGTAATACACAATAGTGTTGTGGTATAATATCCCTAGGAGGACCCAAGATGAATGTTTGGCTAAAGATTCCGGGTGGTTCTACAAAAAGGCAGACTTTGTGAAACCAAAGTAGAGCCTAGAGTAGATCAAAATGGAAAGCCATGCACAAAGTTCAAAGGACATTGTTTTGTTTAGTTTTTCAAAAGTTAAAGGTGACATAAAATCTTCATGCACCAAGAGGAATGTTTTAAAGAGGAGCAATTGCTTTCCATCTCCTGTTAGAATAAAAAGAGCAAGACTGGGGTATAACAGATAGACAGAACTTGCTAGAGGTAACTGTTATTCACAAAACTGAAGACCAGCGGAAGTCATTGAATGCCCTTAATAATTGGATCTAGGAGTAGGATGTTTTGGGAGGATTAAGAGAGAGAGAAATAGACTGAGTCAGTGATTCTCAAAGTCCTTTCTCTCTCTATGAAGTCCCATGAAAGCTGAGACAACAGGGGCACAGTGAATCATTATACTTAATGAGAACAGGACAGTTTCTTTAAGGGGTTGTGCAGTGTAAAACACAAAGTGGATACTAAATTGGAAAAAAAAAACAAAAAACACACAATTGTTCAAATTTCAAAGGAACCTCCCAGATAACAACCCCTTGCATTGGTAGGCAGTTAGGATAACTCATGGAAAACCCACCATTCGGGATTGGAAGCACAAAGCCCTTTATCAAGTGTGTGTCTGTGTAGATATGCTTGATGCTTTTACCTCATCAGAGGCCAGGAGTTTCTCAAAGTGGACAGTTCCTGGTCTGCAATTTGAAGTCCCAGTAGCTTGGGCCTATTCCTCCTTGAAAGTCAGGGCCTAGTATTTATGAGAACTTTTATTTTACTAGCTTTGATAAAGATAAATCATAGCACACAGCTTGGTACTTGTTAAAAATGGTACAATCTGTTCAAATGCCATTTCTGGACAGAACATTTCATAAAACTATCCCAGAAGATTGTCTCAAGACAACTTTTCCAAAGCCCATTTTTCCAAATGATGAACTCTTGGCAATTACTATTTTTCATGATTATAATTTTTTTCCAGATGACCCAGGAACCTGCACATCATGCGTTACGAGGTATTACATGTAAGTCTGGCCTTCTTTTTCATAGCACTAACTTTTCTGCAGTTTAAGCATTACCTACTTAACCCTAAATCAGTGATTACAGGAAAGAGGGCCTGCAGCCTGCAGCAGCTCTGCCCTGTCAGGCTATTAATGGACAATCTTGGATTTAGCAATAAGAGCCCAGCTGTTTTCTTGCCTGGAAAGGAGACCTTCGCTTTCTTGGTCCTGGAAGGCACCCAACTTGACACTGGTGTCTAGGAATCTTGCCGTGGGTGACCAGGATTCAGACCTTGCTGGTTCTGGACAGATCTTAGTAATAGACCCAACACCGGGCAAGCTGTTTGCAGATGTTTGCATGGAGACCTTGTCCTTAATAAGAGTTGGGTGGTCCAGGATGAAACCAGGTGCTACATTAGCTCTCAATCATCCCCTGGGTAACGAACGACATAGACCACTAAGTTAAATGAAACACGGTAACCATCATCCCAAAGTTCTCTACTACAAATCAAACATGGCATGTCTTAAGGTCACCTCCCCTTCCCAGTCTAGTTCCCCTTCCAGGGAAAAAAAAACTAAGAAAGAAAAGAAGGGAAAATCCCTCTAGTATTAACTACAACAATCAATGCTCAACTAGAACAAGACTGCGCACAAAGACCACTAGGGGGTGCACCAAGAAAGCATAAAAAATGCGGAGACAAAAAAACATGACAGAAATGGAGGATATAGAGCTAAAAATCGCAATTTTGAGGGCTTGCAAAAATGTGCTAGAAGCTGTCAATAAACTTGAGGAGAGAGTCACGAAAACTAATGAGACCCTCGATGCTCTGATAAAGAACCAACTAGAAATTAAGCATACACGGACTGAAATAAAGAATAGTATACAGACACCCACTAGCCGCCCAGAGGAGCGCAAGAATCAAGTCAAAGATTTGAAATGCGAAGAAGCAAAAAACACCCAACCGGAAAAGCAAAATGAAAAAAGAATCCGAAAATATGAAGATAGTGTAAGGAGCCTCTGGGACAGCTTCAAGCGTACCAACATCAGAATAATAGGGGTGCCAGAAGATGAGAGACAGCAAGATATTGAAAACCTATTTGAAGAAATAATGGCAGAAAACTTCCCCCACCTGGTGAAAGAAATGGACTTACAGGTCCAAGAAGCGCAGAGAACCCCAAACAAAAGGAATCCAAAGAGGACCACACCAAGACACATCATAATTAAAATGCCAAGAGCAAAAGACAAAGAGAGAATCTTAAAAGCAGCAAGAGAAAGAAACTCAGTTACCTACAAGGGAATACCCATACGACTGTCAGCTGATTTCTCAACAGAAACTTTGCAGGCCAGAAGGGAATGGCAAGAAATATTCAAAGTGCTGAATACCAAGAACCTACAACCAAGAATACTTTATCCAGCAAAGCTATCATTCAGAATTGAAGGTCAGATAAAGAGCTTCACAGATAAGGAAAAGCTAAAGGAGTTCATCACCACTAAACCAGTATTATACGAAATGCTGAAAGGTATCCTTTAAGAGGAGGAAGAAGAAAAAGGTAAAGATACAAATTGTGAACAACAAACATGCATCTATCAACGAGTGAATCTAAGAATCAAGTGAATAAGTAATCTGATGTACAGAATGAACTGGTGATTATAATGAATCAGGGACATAGAAAGGGAATGGACTGCCTATTCTTGGCGGGGAAAGGGGAATGGGAGATGCGGGAAGAGACTGGACAAAAATCGTGCACCTATGGATGAGGACAGTGGGTGGGGAGGGAGGGCGGAGGGTGGGGTGGGAACTGGGAGGAGGGGAGTTATGGGGGGGAAAAAAAGAGGAACAAATGTAACCTGAACAATAAAGATTTAATTAAAAAAAAAAAAAAAAAAGAAAAGAAGGGAGGCCCAGATAATGCATAGGCTACGTAATTCCTCCCTATCATCCTAAGAACTGGAGAGTTTTGTGATAAACTCTCACATCCATTTCTTCTTTTCATCTTTCCAAAAACATTGTCAGGAACTTGGGATCGATGTTATTCTCCACAAGGAAAAAATGAAGCTCAGAGAGGCTATAGGTTCTCTCATGAAGCACCACAAGCTAGTGGGAGGGAGGGGGTGTCTAGATTTGGGTCACCTCAACTTTAATGAGCTTGATTCCAAGGGGCTTAAAATGTGGTGGTGGGTGGGAAGACATTAAAAGGGATGAGGTGGATGGCAAGGAAAGGGAAACCTAACAAGCTGAAACATATTAAAAACGACCAGTTAACCTTATTATTACTTAACCTTATGATTTTAATTCAACTATCCCAGAGTAGCCTATTATTCTCTGCATTGATTGTCTCTCCATCACTGCATTCCTGCCCTACTGATTTATTGTTCCATTTAAACAGGGGAAGCGGGGTGGAGAAGAGGGCCCCAGACTTGATTATTAGAAGATAGACCAGATGACAGTAAATGAGCAGAAAGAAATTTGTCAGCATGTTCATAGTTGGCATTTGCCCAGCATATGGCCTGCCACAGACACCCCAAGCAGAGATGAACAGCAGAAATGCAAGCATTCCTTGCTGAGGTCACATGGTTGAGGACACAAACTGTTCCTTGAAGAACCAAGGCAGGACCCAAAGAAATAGTGACCATGCAGAAGTGGGTGAGGAATACTCCTCTTTGTCTCTATTATGATTCTGTGTCCCTCCAGCCTAACTCTACCCGTCTTCATTTTGTCACCAAAAGACACCCCTTGAGTTGGAGCCAGCCTCTTCAGCCTCTCCAGCTCACCACTGCCCACTAATGAGCATATTCCATAATACTCTGTGAGCAACAAAAACAGCAGGCCCTCGAATAACATTGTGTCTTTCAATGTCATTTCATTATAATGTTGATGAGATGCTGTTGGAACTTAACTCTTGTCTCCAGTATCAATTAGCCTATTTCATTATACATCATTTCACTTGAAGTCGCAGAACCTCTCAACCACATTAAGGGCCTACTGTACACTACAAAGAATATGTCCAATATCATGAAGGTAAAACATGTGATATTTATTTCAAGAAACACACATTTATAACCCTTTAGAAAATTTAGTGACTTTGAATGCAGCTAATAAAACACTCTGCAATAGAAGTTGGTAAGAAATGCAAAGCCTGCCTCTGATATATTGTTGATGCTACAAAATTCATCAAAGGGCAAAGATCAATTTCATTCCACTCCCCCTTCAAATGAGCCTATAATTCAGTGTAGAATGAGAATAATGGATAGTATGTGTAGAAATATGTATGCATAAAAGCTAAGGCACTTCGATATTGATGTTAATAATCTGGTTACAGACATTTTGGTAAGCTACTTGAACCCAACACTGAGCTGTTTCAGAGCTTGCAAGTGCCATGTGGCAAAAGCACACAGACTATCTGTTCAAACAGACCTTGGTTAAGTCCAAGTCCCACCTTTAACTACCCATGTGACTTGAGTACTTAACTTTGAGACTTAGTTCCCTGATCTGAAAATTAAATATAAGTAATAGCTACCATCTGGGGATTGCATGGACATTTAAATAGGCTAATACTTGACACACAATCATTACTTCATAAATAGCAGCAGCCCTGTCCTTCTCCCCAGCCTCCTCTCAGCTATCCCGATAAGGATTCTCAGAGGTCCAGAGAGAGATGAGTAATGACTTATGTGGAAGGCACACACAGACCAAGAGGACGTTTTCTCCCTTGAAACGCAAATATCTACACTTGTTAAAAACTATGCATAGACATACAAGAGGAGATTAAACTATGGTGGTTAAGAGAAATACATCAACATAGCTCATGAAAGAAACTCCATCTTCTCCCCTAGGTTTGAACACCACTGCTATAAATCCTGCCCTGAGAAGACCTACACTGAAAAGTTTGAATGCAAAGCGTGCACTGCCAACTGTGACATCTGTGACCAGAATGGGTGTTACTGGTGTGAAGAGGGCTTCTTTCTCCGGGGTAAGCCTGACAGTGGCATTGAACAAAGTAAAAACAGGGCTCCAGAGCTCCACCAGAAAGGACATGGCTGGGCCCTAGCCATTTTGGTTCAGTGGTTAGAGCATCAGCCCACAGACTGAAGAATCGAGGTGTGATTCCGGTCAAGGGCACGTACCTCAGTTACAGGCTCCATCCCAGTAGGGATGTGTGCTGGAGGCAACCTATCACTGTATCTCTCTCATATTGATGTTTCCCTCTCTGTCTCTCCCCCTCCCTTCCACTCTCTCTATCAATGGGGGAAAGATCACCAGGTGAGGATTAACAAAACAAAAAAAAAAGAAAGAAAGAAAGAACAGAGCTGTTTGCCCACGGCTGGTCTATGCTCTTAACCCTTTGAGTGAATAGTCAATTTAAATTGTCAATTAAAAGAGGGCTTAAAGTGTTAGATTTTTAAAGACACATTGAGCCCTAGCCGGTTTGGCTCAGTAGATAGAGTAATGGCCTACGGACTGAAGGGTTCCAAGTTTAGTTCTGATCAAGGGTGCATACCTCGAGTACAGGCTCAATCCCTGGCCCTGGTCAGAGCACATGCAGGAGGCAACCAATCAAGGTGTTTCTCTCACATCGATGTTTCTCTCTCTCTGTCTCCCGCTCCCTTCCACTCTCTCCTAAAAAATGGAAAAATACCCTTAGGTAAGGATTAACAAAAAAATACACATTGATTGGCTGAAAGAAGCTAATGCCATCCTGGTGTCTTTTAAAACAAACTCAAAGAAAAAATGTACCTGAGGTCCCCTACGGCCTGTTTAGAACTTGACCCTGCACAGAGCACTGAGCCAAACTACTCTTCCCCAGGTGGCAGCTGTGTGAGGAAATGTGGGCCTGGCTCCTACAGCGACACAGAGACGGGCAGCTGTGAGCCCTGCCACCGAGCCTGTGAAACCTGCACCGGCCTGGGCCATGACGAGTGCAGCAGCTGCCCACCGGGACTCCAGCTGCTGCATGGGACCTGCGTGGCTCCCACCCAGACCCAGACAGAAGGCAAATTCTGGAATGGTATGTGTCTCCCCAGAGCGATCGCAGGTGTCCGGCTGCCTTCTCGGCCTCCCGCCCTCTTTAACCCTTGCTTTTGGGATACCAAGAGATGAAGGCCGGGCAGTGACACAAAAGCTTGGGATGAGAATCAAGACTGGGTCTCTTCGATGATCAAGGCAGCAGAGGGAAGGAGGCTGTAACTGGCTTTTGGCCAGGAGGGAAAACCTAAAGGAACTTGAGTTTCCACAAGGGTGGAGCAGGCCTCCGAGTGCATAGTCAGAGAGAGGTGGCCCGACTACCATTTTCTCGAAGATCTAGGGATAGCTTCTATCATTCCTGTATCTCTTTATTAAGGTAATGGAAAGCTGCCAATAGGGTAGGCTATTTCAGTGAAGCAAGGAAGAACTGCTCTGAAGTACTGGAACTTAAGCTAAAACGGCTGATCAGTCTGGATGGGTTATTAGAAATGGCCATCATTCAAGCTTTGCCTTTTAACAGCTGCCCTCTCCCAGCTGCAGGTGGGAAAGTGGGGTCCTGAGAGGGGTGGGAGTGAGGGAGAAGGTGGCAGCTTGGACTCTAGCAATAAAGGCCTGCACCTATCATTCCCACCGAGTCTTCAGAACTGGCCTCCTCGCCTTGGCGCCTCGGCCACAGGCTTCCTTGCAAGGTGATCACAGATTTGGGTGGCCTCTCCACATCTGAGAAGGTTACAAAACAAAGTCCTCTTCCTGCTGGGAAAATCTGGCTCACTTTCTGTGCAGACTCTCATGAAAACAAGAGATGCTCTCTGTTTGATTTGGAGGCAAAGATTTGTTTAAAAAAAAAAAAAGGTCATCTCAGTGCAGAAGCAACGGCAGCTGAAAGGAGGTTCTGCTCAGGACAGGTCTTCTAAGGGCTGGAGAGAGTGAGGGATGGGGCGGGAGGAAAGCTGTTGCTGGGTTTCAGGGGAGGGACCTCTGTGGCTGCTTGTCTACCACGACAGCGCTGCCTATGCAACAAAGGAAAGGCAGCTCGGAGACCATGGCACACCCAGCAGCCAAAGGCCACAGAGAACACAGGCCGGTTTCAGGGACAGAGCTGGGAAGAAAACCATTCGATCCAGATTGGGAGATCTTCTGTGAATTGTAGCTGAACCAAAATGCTGAAAACGAGTTTGTCTGCCATTCAGGCATTTAAGAGGCCGTGCAGGCCAAGGGGAAAATAGTCTGGTGCTGTGTTTCTAGCTCAGAACATCTGTATTTTATCTGGCATCCAGATGATGAAAACGTCTAGGGAGCCAAGAGGCATAGCAGACTTGATCTCCCAAATGATTACACGTCCCTTTCAACTGGACTACGCACTTTGCTAGGCAGAAACCAGGCCTTGATTGCTCCCCTTTGTCAAGGCACCACACCCACCCCTCCACATTTTCTACTATCAAAATGTAATGTTTTTGAAGAGAGAAAGGAATTAGTCCGTTTGGAGATTTAGCAGCAATAAAAGATGGGGGAAGCAGATGAGAATGATTCTCATGGCTGGACAAAAGCAATAAAGGCAAGGCCATGGCTGCACTTTTCCACTTCTATGATCTAGGAAATAAGACGTGCAGACTATTGACAGTGAGAAAACACTGTTCCTTCTCTGAGCCAGGGAAGACTCGGCTTCCCCAGCACAGGTTAGGCACCTCTGAAATGGACAGTGAGGAGGGAAAGAGCTCTGTAAAGCCCCAGGAGTATCCGAGTGAAGGCCATATTTCTCTCCACTTCTTTTCCTTGAAAAAACAAGGTTGAAAGTGTAACAGGAGAGCAGGTAGGGGGTCCCAGAGACCTAATCAGCCACACCTTTAAGATGATGGAAAGCAGATTGCAGTCACTCTGGGCCAACTTAGAGGGAGCCAGACAAATTACAGGGTGTTTATGAGAGTGTAGGTGATACCAGTAAGGTAGTGGTATTGTTTTAAATGCAGGTGCAGATCCAGGTAGGGAAGGTAAGATGGGACAAAGTTCAGTCCTTCACCCACACTACTCCCTAGTGCAGTGATTTTCAACCTTTTCCATCTCGTGACATAAACTAATTACTAAAATTCTGTGGCACACTGCCCTGGCCAGCGTGGCTCGGTTGGTTTTGGAGTGTCGTTCCCTGCACCGAAAGGTTGCACATGCCCAGGTTGTGGGTTCATTCCCTGGTTAGGGCTTGTTCGGGAGGCAACTGATCGATATTTCTTTCTCTCTCTCTCTCTCTCTCTCTCTCTCTCTCTCTTCTTCTTCTTCTTCTTCTTCTCTTAAATCAATTAAAAAGAAATTCTGCAGCACACCAAAAAAGTCTATCTTTTGCCAATCTGGCAAAAAATAGGTATAATTTTGGTTCACACTGGATGGCTATTGTTGTGTTGGCTGTTGTCATTTTTTATTTGACAATCTAAGGGAAAAGAGGTCAGTGCCCCTGACTACATAGTCAGGTATCGCATGTCTTAAAAATTCCTATGGTACACCGGTTGAAAATCACTGCCCTAGTGGAAACAATAAGATCATGCTTGCATCCAAAGACTGTGCCACCCCCACTGTCTATGTCAGCATGTATTGGGGGAAAACCCTTGAAATAAAAGTCCAACTAGAGCTCACTGAACTCCTCTTTCAATAAAGAGGCTACTCACAATGAGAGTGACAGTGATGAGAGGACCATCATTCTTCCTCAACTACCAACAGAGTGGGAATACCTCCCACCCTAGTACAAGGATGGAGATCCCTACACATCAGCCAGGCCTGCCAAATCCTCCAGCTAAGACTAAGGAATCTCCAAAGAGAGCAGCTCAGCCTCTGTTCTGCCTGCCACCAAAGGGCACTGCACGAAAGTATACATCACCCCCAGGTCCCCTGTCCCAGTCACCCATATACTGTAAAGATTAATTAGACCAGTACCGCAGCCAGTGTTGAGTAGGCTGCTAATGATTTCGGGGTGACTCAGGCATCACAGAGCCACTGCTGGTGGAAGTGTTCAGGTGTGAAGGCTGGTGGAAATGTTCAGGGCTTTGAAAAAAAAGATAATGGCCTCCGCTGGTTTCCTGAAACCATTGTTGGGTATGGAAACAGTTTACCCCATGACTGTTAAATCATTCGGATTTCCTTAAGTGGCTTTCCCCCTGTGACGCCGGAAAGTCCTGCATAATTTCCCTACCCACCTAGTCCCACCACTGATTAAAACCATGTTTGTAGCGGTCTCTAATTACACATTTTGATAGTAGTCTGATCTGCAAAGCACAGATATGGTGAATTAACTTTTTATCTTTGACCACATCCTAACAATTTATCATTAGTAGCCTGTCTTTGGATCTTAATTCCTATGCTCTGAGAAAGACTGGAATCCCAGTCAGTCACAAACAGAGAGCCACTCATGTGTGAAAAAAAATCTCAATAATGGGAAATGTGTTTCTAAACATTAGAGAACTTAAAAGAAGGACTTTGTCAATGTATACAATTGCCTCACTTAGAAATCGTTGTTACTTAATTAACCAATCAGAACTCAGAGTGCAGAAAACACGTCTCTAGGTAAGTAATTCAACCTTTTGCCTGGTGGCATGAAAGAGCCGCGTATATCCAGTTGCACTGATTGTTACATATCCAGGAATTTTATAAGTGCGTTGTAACATCATTGGCAGTTTGAAATCAAGTTTTTTGTTTTGTTTTGTATTCCAAAGAGCCATTTTACCAGCACAGCACTGCTTTGGCGTCTACCAAACGATTTTACAATCCAAATTAAGTACGACAACATCTGTGGAGTGGATGAGAGTTAGGCATGCCTGAATTCAAGTCCTGGCTCTGTCCTTTACTAGCTATGCGACTCTGAACAAGTTACACAGCCTCTCTGAGCCTCAGTTTCCTCACCTATAAAATGAGAACGTGAAAGTACCTCACACACGCTTGAGAATTAAATGAAAGAGCACATATAAAGCTCCAAGCACATAATATGACACAGTAAAAGCTCATCTATTCCCTAACCCTTTAACCTGATCCAGTTTTAACACATGAAACACTAGTTCACTTTCAAAACAGCCTTCCCTTCCCCATGAAAAAGAGAAACCGGGAGCCTGGAGGGTACTACAGGTCTGGGGAAAATAGTCCCAGAGAGAGGGCAGCAGATAATGCTCAGTTGGGATGCCAAATAGCCAGGCAGAGTCCGGACTCAACCAAGAACATATATTCACAAATATATTAATTGCAGCTTTATTTATAATAACAACAAAAAATTAAGTGAATAGTGGTTCATGCAAATAAATACACAAACCATTAATGTGATGTGTATAAAGAATCTTAATGGCAAGATAAAATGCCTATAAGATTTATAACATTAAATGCTAAATGTATTTAAGGCAAAAAATGTTTTTGAAATTTTTATTTTACTTAAAATAAAAAATTACGTGAACTACGATTCCTGCAAATAAATACACAAACCATTAAAAATAATGTTTACAAGGAATTTCAATGGCAAGAGAAAATGCCTATAGGATTTGTAATAATTTAATGCAAAATGTAGGGTCGGTATTACATATGCAGAAAATGTGAACGATTACTCATACAGACACTACACTCACACATTCACTATAAAGATGAAAAACCTACAAATTCTATGCAGCAGACATTTCTGGGTGGTAAGATGATAGGTGAACTTTATCTTCTTTATCCTTTTTGCATTAAAAAAAATAAAACTTTATTCTTTTCAATAAAAAAGAACCTGTGCTCACTTCAAGTCCATCTTTGGTGAAGAGCCTGCTGCAGAAGCAACGAAGGTGGAAGTTTCAAATCAAAAGAGGTAACGGAAATAGGGAGGAGAAGGCAATCCTAACGAATCAGGAGTCTCTGTGACATTGAAACCAACCCAAGAAGCTGGGCGGCCAGGAGCAAGTGGGAGGAAAAAGCCATGAAAGGAGGGACCACTACACAAAATATAAGTGGGTGCTCCAAGGGGAGAGGCTGGGGGGAGATCCAGCAGTGGAGCCTTCAAGAGCATTTAAAGACATTCCTCATGCGCTAAGTGGCTAAGTC
>NW_005360124.1:7648135-7670279 GCF_000412655.1 Myotis brandtii | reverse complement strand
TGGGGGGGGGGGGGGGGGGGGGGGGGGGCTATCAAGAAAAGCCTCACCTTTTACTTCCTTCGTTACTGCAGCATGGTTTGAAATAGCAACGACTGAGAAAAAACTAGATGGTTACAATAGGAGATTAGGAAAATGAAGTAGGACACATCCATGCAATGGAATGCTGTGGAGCTAGGAACAAGAATGAGGAGGTTCGTTAGGTGCTGATAAAGAATGGCCTCTAAAATATATTCAGTTACCAAAAAAAGGAAAAGGCAACACGATAAATAGTGTGAGTAGATATAGTTTGTATAAAAAGGGTGAAAATGGATTAGGAGGGAGGCTTCATGATGTATGCTTTTTGTACATTTTGAACCATGTATTGCTTATTTAGTAAAATACCCAGAACCCCTGTTTTATGTGGTCGAACTACAATTATTTTTGAAGGATGGACGCTACATTTTCTTGGTCAAGGTGATTTTTGTTTTCGAGGTCCCATAAAGCTAGAATCACTGGAGAACAAAAAAAAAAAGAGAGAGAGAGAGAGAGAGAGAGAAAAAGAGAAACTATGGTCAAGGTTAAAATTTTCTTGTTGAGATTAAGTCACTAATCTTTGCCCAGGCTTAATTGCTGTTAAGTGTGTGTACAGAGTACCCTCTAGTGGAGGCATGAGGACATTACCAAAAATTGTATACCAAGTGTATCACAGTAAAATAGCAAATTGCCAGGAAGTGAAATATGTCATTGTAAATGCATGTGTATGTGTAGATATATGCACAATATTTTAAACAAATATTTTAAAAATTAGTAAAAACTCATATCTTTGTAACTATAACATTTTAGCCAATGTTTCTCTCTGTCTTTCCCTCTCTCTTCCACTCTCCCTAAAAATCAATGGAAAAATATCCTCGGGGGAGCATTAACAAAAAAATAAAAAATGTTTTTAATGATAAAATCAAAAGAAAATCAGCCCATGGCCTGGACATATATTAAATATTTTCAAGGTTCTCAATGTCTGACAAATATTTTTTTATGAATAATTGCTCTCAGCCACTAATGAAGCCTTTCTTTTCCCCCCTTTCATTGAGATATAATTAACATATGATGCTGTTTCAATGGGTATAACATGATAATTGACATATGTATATACTGCAAAATGATCTCCACAGTAAGATTAGTTAGCACATCCATCACCTCCATAGTTACCTTTTTTGTGATGAGAATTTTTAGGATCTACTCTCTTAGCAATTTTCAATTATCCAATACAGTATTATTAATTATAGTCACCATGCTGTACATCACATTCCAAGAATTGATTCATCTTATAACTGAAAGTTTGTACCCTTTGACCACCTTCATCCATTCCCTCACCACCACCCCAGTACCCCAGCCCCTGGCAACACCAATCTACTCTGTTTAAATGAGTTTGGTTTTTTAAGATTCTACATATGAGATCATAGAGTCTTTGTCTTTTTCTGTATTTCTCTTAGCATAATGTCCTATGGCAGGGTTTCCCTCTTTTTATGGATGAATATATCCATTGCATATACAGGGTGGGTCAAAACTTGTCTTACAGTTGTTCATATGGAAAATAATACAATAATTAATAATTAATAATACAAGAATAAACTGTTTCATGTACTCACAACTGTAAACCTACTTTTGTCGAACCCTATATATCCCATATCTTCTTTATCCATTCATCCATTGATGAACATCTGGACTGTTTCCATGTCACGGCTATTGTAAATAATGCTGCAATGAACACTGTGTGCAGTTATCTCTTTGAGATAATGATTTCATTTCCTTTGGGTAAATACCCAGAAGTGGGATTGCTGGATCATAGGGTAGTTCTATTTTTAATTTTTTGAGGAACCGTCATACTATTTTCCATAGTGGCTGCACCAATTTATATTCCCACCAACAGTCCATGGGATGTCCCCTTTCTCCACATGTCTCACCAGCACATGTCTCTTGTCTCTTTCGTAAGATCCATTCTAACGGGAGTGAGAGCTCTCTGTGATTTTGATTTGCATTTCTCTGTTGATTAGTCAAAAGTGATGTTAGCAACAAAACTGTTGCTCATCTCTCTGCTGCCCTCTTTTTTTTGGTTTAAGTGATTTGTCAAATTAAAAGGGCCTTCAGGGAAAAGACTCAATCATGTTAAATCATGTGGATTACTTTTGTGAAAATCCTGTGACTAGCACTGCTCTGCACAGGGCTAATTGAGCTCTTCTCTCTCTCCCTCTCTCTCTCTCTCTCTCTCTCTCTCTCTCTCTCTCTCACACACACACACACACACACACACACACACACACACACCCCTCTCTCAAGGACTCAGTCAGTCTACTGGAAAACCAGGGCAAGTTTTTCTCTCTAAACTAGGAAAAAGACTGCCACTCAGGATGGCAGGATGGACAATCATGTATATCTCTATATCTACATCCATATCCACCTACCTACCTTTGAATCTAGCTTTCTCTGTAGCAAGGCTCACCAGCTAATTAACCATGAGCGCCATCATGGAAACCAAGCCATGCCTCTGGTGCCACGCCAGCTATAGAATAAAAGACCAAGAGAGGGAATGTGGCGGAATGATAACAAGGAAATCAGGAGAGTGGAGAAAGGAGGTGATGAGCTACCATTTACTGAGCTGCTGTGTGCACTCTACACACATTATCTCATTTAGTCTTCACTACAGTCCTATCAGGGAAGGATCACTCTCATTTTAGAGACGTGGAAAAGTAGGGCTCTGAGAGTTTAATTATTGTATCCATGGTTACCCTACCTGAGCAGCACATCTGGGATCTGAAGGCAGGTGTGACTAAAGAGCCAACTCCACCAGACTGAATCTCAGAAAGAGAAGGCACTATAAGAGAGAGGAAGGAAGAAAGGGAGAGAGGGAGGAAGAAAAGAAAGAAGAGAGGGGAATGGCAAGATGCCAACATAACAGTTGACTGAAGGTCAGAGTCATTCATATGACACATTCTGAACTAGAACTTTTTCTAATTTTCCTGTGTCAGTCATGCTGATTCCTGAACAATTACTGAAATTTAGTCATGATCTCAATGTCTATTGATTGAATGATGTCCTTGAGTTCACTATGTATGTCTGTTTTGTTGTTGTTGTTTTTAAGATTTTTTAAAGTTGATTTTTAGATAGAGGGGAAGGAAGAGTGAGAGAGACATCGATGTGAGAGTGGAACATCTGTGAACTGCCTCCTGCAAGCCCCCTACTGGGGATCGAGCCAGAAACCCAGGCATGTTCCCTGATCAGGAATTGAACCAGAAACCTTTTGGTGCATGGGATAATGCCCAACCAACTGAGCCACACCAGCCAGGGCTTATGTATGTCTTTGAAACTTTCTTTAAAAGCCTGCCCATCAAATGCTCTTGGAGGGAAAGAGAGAGGGGAAACAGCGCTAATGTTTCCTTGGTTGGCCTGCTTATCACCTGACCAACCAGAAAGCTTTTGGGTGGCTCCAGTTTGGTGATAAGATGATTTGGAACTAATTTAAGGTGAATAAATTTAGGCTGCATTCAACCATGGCTACTCTGAAGAACACAGACCCAAACACTGACCAACTATGAAATCTGGTTCCAAAGAACAACAACAACAAAAATAAGTTTTTCATGAAAGACACAATGAATTCTTATTTTATCATTTGAAGTGAAGAGAACTGGCCATTTAAGAATCACGGGGAAATAACTCATTCCTGTGTGTATACACACAAGCACACAAACACTCACCCCCACACATTTTTAATAGCTGGTTTGCTCAGTTGTTAGAGTGTTGGCCTGCAGACTGAAGGGTCTCAGGTTTGATTCCAGTCAAGAGCACGTACCTGGGTTGCAGGCTCAATCCCCCGCCTCAGTTGGGGTGCATGAGGGAGGCAACCAATCGACGTATCTCTCTCACATGGATGTTTCTCTCTCCGTGTCAATACGCTCCCTCCACTCTCTCTAAAAAAATCAATGGAAAAAATATCCTCAGGTGAGGATTAACAAAACCAAATAAATAAATAAATAAATAAATAAATAAATAACATTTGTTAGTTCAAATGTCTCCTTAGCATTAAAGGCTATCCTGTCTCTGAAAGTCTGCAAAGAAAGTCTTGGCAATCAATTGTCAATGAAAGAGTAAGAATAAGAAAAAAATGAAGTCCACATTCACTCATTTGGTAGGCCAAAGCTGGCGCCAACATTTAGCTAAGGCAAAATCTATTTGGGGTGGGAAAGGAGACAAGATTGCCCATGAGATCTTTTCCAATACTATGAACCTGCTCAACAGAAACTGACTTCTTGTTCCTTTTCCTTCCATAGACGTTTTAAGAAAACAGCAGCCTTGTCATTCCTCTTGTAAAACCTGCAATGGATCTGAAAGGCTGTGCACTTCGTGTCCGAAAGGTTAGTGTGGAGTGTGACAGGAGGTGGCAGTGATCAAGCCAATTCATGGCAACTCCTGTATATTAGCATCTTTAAGTAAGGGGTTTGCAGGACTTGATCTAGTCCCATCACATGTTCCTATTACAGTGGCTACTCTGGAGCAACAAGGCACCCAAACATGGATTTACAATAAAAAATGGCTCTCAAAGGACCAAAATGAAAAAGAAATGTTTTTTTATCCAAAAGCATGATGAAGTTAGCAACTGCTTTGGCCACAGAATTTGTTAGGTCTTTGGGTACTTGACATTTCTAGGGGTTCCCCTGCTGTTTTGGAGTGCATTAGCCAAAACAAGAGAACTTACAGTGGACAATCTAGGTGGGGATAAGTAGTCTGCCTATTGTTTCTTCATTTCTGGTGCTGAATTTAGGGAAGCAAAAACACAAGAGCAATACGTAACAGCTTAACAAATTAATTGCTTCATCATCTATAAAAACAAAACATCAGAAATAACAACTTCCCTGAATTAGGGAGATATTTTATTAACATGATGCACTAACATTAAAAATTAAGAATGTTATGTTCTCATTAAAGTGATTATGATGTTGGAATGTACAACTTTAACAGTGCGATGTGACACAAAAGCAACAGAATTTAAAATGGTATGTGTGCCATGACTCTACTCCAACAAAATAGGAAAGTTTGCATACAAAAATTGAAGGAATTGTCTTGGAATTCTGAAGTTGAGGGTGATTTTTAAATTGTTTTCTTTAATAATGCTGCTATCTGATTTTTTCAATTAAAAATAAACAGATGGACCATCCGTTGGGTGGGAGAGTTGCTACTATGTTAGTGTCCTAATGGGATAGGCTTTGGGAAGCCAAATAGACTCCACCAAGCTGTGCGTGTGTAACTGTCTTACACCAGGAAGACAGGCAAAGGTGTTAATAGATCGATCAACCAGGCAGAGGGAAGCCCCAAAGTGACCCGCATCAGTATCAGTAGGAAGTAAAAGAAACAGGGCCAAAGCCTCCTGCTGTCAATTTCCTGTCTGGAGATTTAACTCATCCTTTTGATAAGTCTGAGATACTTGGATCTTTGGGACAGTTTAAAAAGCTGCTGCGAGCGCCAGTTCTCTGCAAGGATGTTCACACTGTCAGAGGGACACATACTGACCGACCACCTGATCTGCCTTCTTCCCTGGGTTTCCAGGCACGTATCTGTTGGCTCAGGCCTGCGTCGCCGCCTGTCCCGAAGGCACGTGGCCCTCAGTGAGGAGTGGCAGCTGTGAGAACTGTACAGAGGCCTGTGCCTCCTGCTCTGGAGCCGATCTCTGTGACAAGTGCCAGACGCAGCTGGAACACCCTCTCTTCCTCCACGAAGGCAGGTGCTACACCGGGTGCCCTGAGTAAGTCTCCTTTCCTTTCACTTCCTGCTTGTGTTCATTTTCCTACAGTAATTTGGATATGATTCCTTCCTATCACCAAAGAACTCTTCCCTCCCGGGTTACAGCACCTACCAGTGTCCCTCCCTTTTGACTGTCCAACATCACCATTGGCCACAGCAGCCAAAACTTAACGCCAGATGCCCACTTCTCTCTTGTGATGATTATATGTATATATTTTTACTTTTGTAAAATTATGTTTTTTCCCCACCTTTTATTTATGATCAAGTAGCTGTCTTTTCGCCATCACAAAAGTAAGGCTGTGGAACACAAGAAACTCTTCTGTTTAAAATAGGTGAGATCTGCCCAGCCGGTATGACTCAGTGGTTGAGCATCGACCTATGAACCAGGAGGTCACGGTTCAATTCCCAGTCAGGGCACATGCCCGAGATGCAGGTTCAATCCCCAGTAGGGGGCATGCAAAAGGCAGCCAATCAATGATTCTCTCTCATCACTGATGTTTCTATCTCTCTCTCTCTCTTCCTTTTTCCTTCCTCTCTGAAATCAATAAAAATATTTTTAAAATAAACTTTTAAAAAAGTTAGGTGAGATCTGAATCAAAGATAATAAAGAAAATACCTGGTGAAGTATTTACTGACGGCTTTTCCAGCCCCCTGGTTTATAAATCCTTTTCTCCTCCTACGAATGCTCCCACCTCCAGGATGTAACTAAAAGAGAAGTAGGAATAGCAAATGGGAAGGTATATCAGGAAACTTCCAGTGACAAGCAACAGAAATGCCAAGCAGACTGACTGAAACAATACAGGGTTTAGCAATCCAGTGGCCAATACTTCATTAAAAACCCACTATCTTTCCATTTTGCTCTTGTATCTTCCTTAGCTTGTCCTCCCCTGAGCCACGTTGTCTGCCCCATCTGCACACATCACCACCGCCATTGCAGCAACCAGAGAGAGAAAAGGGCAGGATTCTCCTAGTTTATCTTTTTTCAAGAGGAAAGAAAACTTCCTCAGACTTCCCTTCACATCTCATTAGCCAGAATGCACCACTTACAGCTTACATCACTGGCAGGGAGAATGGAAATAAAAGGATCACTTTAGGCTGAACAAGACTCACCCTTGAAAACCCAAATAAAATCGGAACACGGGCAGCCAGGAAGACTGGAGAGGGAGGCAAGAAGTGAGTTTGGGGAGGCAACCAACAGAATCTATTTTAGAGAATCAGAAATTTCATTTGCCTGCTGATTAAAAGAACTTGGTGATAAAAACAATACCTATTTCCTAATGACCAACTTGTATCCATTACTGAGACAGACCATATAGGGTCCAAATACAAGTCATGATACCCTCAAGAAGCTTCCAATCTAGTATAGTATAGAGCCAATTGCATTCGACTCAATACTGCAGATCCATATTTAGCACCTTTTGGGTGTGTAAGAATTGATACTGGAAGCTATGTTAAGAGACGTCTGAGCCTGAAAAGGGCCTACAACCCATAGGGGACGTTTACAACGATTACTGCCATACTTCTCAGAGCCTAAATACAAAAAGGGCTAAGAAATTCCAAGGAAAAAGAAACCATATAAAAACAGCTGCTTGATGAGTGTTGGTAAAGTCTAAGCACTGCACTAAGCATTTCAAATATGATCCATTAACCCTCACATGAATCTTCTTATCCAGATACTATTATTTTTCCTCATTTACAGATGAGGAAAGGGGTAAACATGCCCAATATCACACAACTAATGCATGATATGGTAAGGGTCCCACCCCAAACCTCTCGAGCCCTGAGGTCCATGTTTCACCATTGCACAATGCCATGTTCTCAAATGACTGGGGTTCCTTTTTTTTTTTTAATAGCAACTTTATTGAGATACAATTCACATGCCACACAATTACCTATATAAAGTGTACATACAATGCAATGGTGTTACATATATTTATACAGTTGTGCGATCATTACAATTGATTTTAAAATATGTCCATCATCCCCCAAAAGAAAACTCTGTACCCTTTTAGCAGTTACTCCCAATATCCCCAGCCCTAAGCAATCACTAATTTACTTCCTGTCTCTACAGATTTGCCTGTTCTTGAACATTTCATATAAACAGAATGCTATAAAATGTGATCTGTTATGATTGGTCCTTTCTACAACATAGTACTTTCAAGTTGTTACTATTTCTGAGAAATCGCCCTTTGGGGTATAATCCATCCTAAAACAGCAATAAGATTTATGACAGGCACACAATTTGCAATGAAACGGCATCCAGGTATTCAGAATTATTTATAAGTCAGCATTAGTGGCCACTGTATAGTATATATTCATGAAAGAAGAAAGTCTGAGTAGTAACATACATCATTATAGTGATTATTTAAAAGGCAACACAAAACCTAAGGTGTGCTCATATTTACCAAATATGAACAGATGTGAAGCTCTGGTTGAAAAAGGGGGTCTTCCTTTAGACCTTGTCACTGTCTCAGGTGTCTAAAATATAGGCGAAGCTCCAAACCACACAGCTTTCGCATTATGTATATTTATCTGAGCCGAAAGACTTCACCATAAAAGTACTCTGAATGTAGCAATTTAATACAGGTGGCCATTTCTTCTAAAATGAAGCATCTGTCTTCTTAAATAAAAATAACAGTGAAATAGAGCATTCACAACTAAGTTTTGTGAATGCAGGGAGAAGACAGGACAAATTACTGGGCAGATCTGTGTGGAGAAAACTGCGTTTGGCAAAGTGGCTCTTTGAAAAACACCTTTTCACATTGTCATCTGCCTGCCTCCCGACAAGTTCCTGAGATTAGTGTTTTTTTGAGTTAGCAGTAGTCTCCAATGAGTTGTTGTTTGTTTGTTTTTTCTTTTTTGCTTGAATCCATCCCTTTCTTTTCAGCATCTCACCCGACTTCCACTGATGCCCTTATGACAAAAATCTGAAAATGTTTTCTTTGTGCTGCATCTTTCCAAATTCTGTGCTGGAATTGCTCATCGTCAGTGTCCAGAGACTATTCCTGAGAAAACTCGATCAGGACCAGCATTAAAAACTCCCCGGAATCACCGGTCCGAAGTCCCCAATCTCTAAACACAGGTTGCTCTTTCTGGCTAAGCCAATCCCCACACTAAATCTAGAGGGTGTGGCCAGCCCCACCCTGACTAATTTTGTTAGCATCAACTATCAGGTGTGGTTGGAGGGGTCCACAATGAATAACAAGGACATTCTTACCACTTGGGAAATTCCAAGAGTTTAGAAGCTGGCTAGGAACACAGGCCAGACCTCTCTTTGGGTGAGGCCAAGTTCTTCACTACACAGCAACAATGATCCCATCACATTCTCATTCACGTAGAAGATGTGATATGTTTAAGAATGCACTAAATTCCCTTAATTTCAAATTTCTCAAGTTCAATCAAACTCTTGGTAAACATATAATACATTTCTATCCACTGTCTTATCAAATTCATTTTTATTTTTTTTGTTAGTCCTCACCTGAGAATATTTCTTCCATTACTTTTCAGAAAGAGTGGAAGGGGAAAAGGGAAAAAAAGAGAGAGAGAGAGAGAGAGAGAGAGAGAGAGGAGAGGTGAGAGACACATCGACTGGCTGCCTCCCATACAAGCCCCAACCAGTACGGGTCCTTGAAGGGGACTCAAACCCGAGACCTCTCGATGCACAGGCAGAGGATCCAACCACTGGGCAACATGGGCCAGGGCCAAATTTATTTTTAAGAGATTGACTGGGCTGGACAAAATAGCAGTGTCTTTGTTCTCCCAGTGCTCTCCATCATGGTCCAAAATGTGTGAGGAAGCCTGATCTTTCAGATGAATGATATTTAGTTTCCCCTCTTGGACCTAAATTGCTTTCTTACATTTTTCTTTCTTGATACTACATTAGAAATGTGACTTTTCTTTGCTCCATCCTATTTCTTCCTGACAAATTCAATATATTTTTGTTTACTAAATATATACAAGAAATTAGTGATTTCTACGGTGTGATAGTTAAATCATTCAGAGGTACAATGAATATACAGACATCAGATTCTACCTGGAAGAAGTCAACCACACAACATGCCATATTTTTCCATGTATAAGATGCTATTTTTTTTCTAAAATCGTTAGGCTGAAAATCAAGGAGCATCTTATACACAGAAGTCAGCCACGCAGGGAGCTGCGTGGGTGCATAGCTGCCCATACCTTGTCAAACAGGCTTCCTCCAATCATGATCCTTGTTGTTACTGACGTCAGCTGATGCCGTAATTGGAGGTTAAGGTGGAAAGTGCACAGATGCAACAGAGACCTGAGCATTCTGAGCCCATAAAGATATAAAGAAATAAAAAGATAAATACTGGTAAGCGATTGTCTTTACTCTGCAAAATTCAAACTGAATGTAATTAGATATGCAAAAGAGCATGGAAATAGAGCTGCAGAGAGACAATTTGGACCTCCTCCCACTGAGTGTATGATCAGACAGTGGAGAAAACAGGAAGAACAACTCCTTAAAATGCCAAAAAAGAAGGCCTTAAGAGGAAAACCAGCAAAATGGGTTAACTTGGAGCAGAGACTTAAGACTTGGATTATGGAGCAGCGCCAGAGTGGCTTATGTGTGTCAACCAAGCTTATTCAATGTCAGGCAAGAAAATGACATTGTGAATGAAATGAACATTGTTGATTTTAGAGTAAAGGCAAAATGCTGCTTCAATTACATGAGGAGAGAAGGGTTGGCCATGAGGACACAAACAAGTTAGCTCAGAAAATGCCACCAGTTTATGAGGATAAAATCCAACAGTTTCACTCCTATGTCATACAACTGCAGAAAAAAATGATTTTGAACCAAGTCAAGCCAAATCAGATTGCAAACACAGATGAGATGCCTCTCAATTTTGACGTGGCTTCCAACAAAACTGTAGATGTGAGAGGAATCAAAACAGTGACAATCAAAACAAGTGGCCATGAAAAGACACACTATAGTGCTGTGCTTTCATGCTGTGCAGATGCTACTAAACTGCCTCCTATGCTTATCTTTAAGCAGAAAATGTATCCTAAAGAGACCATACCACCTGGCATTATTGTGCAAGTTCAAGAGAAGGGATGGATGAATGAAGACATTATGGCCATTTGGTTTGCAAAGGTTTGGTCCAGAAGACCTGGGGGGGGCGGGGGGGGGGGCTCTTAAAGAAGCCTGTCCTACCTGTCTTTAATCAGTTCTGAGCACATTTAACAGAAAAGACAAAAAGGGTTGCGTCAGATTTGCAAATACATCTAGCAGATATTCCTGGTGGACTTGCAGGTCAGCTACAGCCACTAGATGTTTCAATCAAGTCATTTAAAGGCTTGATGAGATGAGAATGGAGTAGATGGATGCAAAAAACAGATAACTTGACACCGACAGGAAGGGTGGAAAAAAACAACCATCACTGAGGTCTGCAATTGGGTCCTAAACTCATGGTATAGCATCAAACAAGAGGTGATTGTGAAGTCCTTCAAGAAATGTGGAATCAGCAATGCCATGGACGGAACTGAAGATGATCTCACATATATAGACAGTGTCTCAGAAGACAGCAGTGATACAATAGAAGTTGAAGAAGTTGATATGTCTGGAACTAATAGTGATGAAGAAGAGAGCAGTGATGCAACAGAGCTGAATAAAGTGATATGCTGCATAATATAGTACTGGTATGTGAACATACCAGTAATCTATGATAATAAAAGCATAACATGCTAATTAGACAGGACAGCCGAACGACCTTCCAGACATCATTTCGGACGTCCTTCCTGACGAAGCTGTGGCGGCGGGGGCCGAGGCAGAGGCAGTTAGGGGCGATCAGGCAGGCAGGTGAGCAGTTAGGGGTGATCAGGCAGGCAGGCAGAGGCAGTTAGGGGCGATCAGGCAGGCAGGTGAGCAGTTAGGGGTGATCAGGCAGGCAGGCAGAGGCAGTTAGGGGCGATCAGGCAGGCAGGCAGAGGTGGTTAGGGGTGATAAGGCAGGCAGGCAGGTGAGCAGTTAGGAGCCAGCGGTCCCAGATTGCGAGAGGGATGGGCCTAAACCAGGGGTCGGCAAACTCATTCGTCAACAGAGCCAAATATCAACAGTACTTCTTCAAAATAGACTCGCCCAGGCCGAAAACTGACTAATGCGCATGGGCCACGAAGTTTCAATCGCTCTGTATGCGCGCCCGCACGTGGTATTTTGTGGAAGAGCCACACTCAAGGGGCCAAAGAGCCGCATGTGGCTCGCGAGCTGCAGTTTGCTGAACACAGGCCTAAACCAACAGTCGGACATTCCCTGAGGGGTCCGGATTGCGAGAGGGTGCAGGCCTGGCTGAGGGACCCCCCCGCCCCGCCTCCTGCATAAATTTCACGCACCAGGCCTCTAGTTACTAAATAAAAATGTATTTTGTTTTATGTTTAAAATATTGATTTCTTAATTTTGAGTTGGAAAAGTGGGGGGCGTCTTGTACATGGTGGCATCTTATACACGGAAAAATATGATATACTCCAATAGCAGTGCTCCAAATGTTTGGTGCTGTATGCAAATGTTATGTGAGTGTGTTCAAAAAAGCCATCAATGGTTGGCTGGGAACATCCAAAAGCAAAAATGCTTCCAATATTAAGGGTAGTAAATCTTTTGAGCCTTTTAAAAGTCATTTTTTTGAATTTGCTAAATTGAATTTTTATTTTAAAAAATGTATTAACTGAACAGACAGCATTTTCTGCTCTAACATAAGGCTCTAACAAGAAAAAAGAAATTGAAGTCAGAGATTAAAATAGGGAAATCAGATGACTAAAGTTTATACAAATTAAACAAAGCTGTTTTCAAACAAACCAAATTCACAAGGGTGATATCTACCCCTTTTATTTTATTTTTCCAGACTTGATTTTTTACCATACTTCCTCAGGAAATCTGATTAATTCATTTTGGCCGACATGAGCAGCAGTCCTTCGTTTTCAGCCCTAACTTCTTTGTCACCAGGTGTGAATCATTTTCCTGCTTGGAAGGCTTCCCCAGTAGCTCTCGCTTCTCCCCACAGGGGCTTCTATGCAGAAGAAGGCATATGCAAACGCTGTAGCTCCCCTTGCAGAAAATGTGAAGGAAATGCCACCAACTGCCAAGCTTGTGAAGGGGGCCTTGTCCTGGACCAGGGAGTGTGCCAGGAAACCTGCTCTGAGAGGCATGTGGCCGTGGAGGGGGTGTGCAAGCATTGCCCAGAGATGTGTCAGGAGTGCATCCATGAGAAAACCTGCAAAGGTACCTGGGAGCATCCCATGGGAGAGTGTGGCTCTACCGGGCTACCCCAGCTGGGGGCCAACCAGCTGAGGGTGGGATGTTCAAGCAGAACTGGGGGAACCTTCACTAAAATTTATCAACCTCTGTGCATGTCACTGACAAAAGTGAGGGTGAGGTAAAGCCTTTCCATTTTGGATTCTGCAAGTTAACACAGACAAGAGAACCTTTTGTATGATTTTGTCCATACCCATGTACAGTACTGTTCAGTATTGTTAATTCTAAGAATAGCATTCTGGCAAGGAATTGTTTTCTCTGGAATTATCTTCCAAGAAATGCTGATTTCCTCTCCAGAACAAGACAGACTCATTTAATTGGTGCTATCCTATCCAAAGTGTTTTCCAGAATTTCCTTCCCCCCTGAAATAAGAGAACGAACACAAACCCACAATGCATTCTTCATACTGACTATCCATGTATATTTCATTAGTCTACCCTATCAGTGAGTGAAAAATTACCTTATCCAAGAGTTCCTATACTGCTTTGTAAAAATAAAGCCTGAGGTGCTGGATACAGCTTGGAAAATTTTAATGCTTTCTGGGCTTTTGGAACAGTACCTCCAGGGTCTCGGCCATCACATATCTGCCACAGCATTACAATTTTTTGCACCTCCAAGGGGCAGATCATTTCAGGATAGAAACTAAGCACCATCTAAACAGGTCTCCATATGTGGTCTCCAATCCAAAGTCAAGGCTTTGGGGACACGGATGATGTGCCCTGGCTGGGTGGAGATGGGGCAAGTGTACACTCAGGTCAAATGAGGCAAAGTGGTGGAGGATGGGCTAGCCACTATGGAAGGAATTCCTTTCTCCTGTCTCCCTGGGAATAACTGCTGTTTCCCTACCCCCAGAATGCATGCCTGCCTTCTTCCTACATGAGGATATGTGCCATCAGTCCTGTCCCCAGCAGTTCTATAAGGATGAAGACGCCCACCAATGCCTCCCCTGCCACAAAGACTGTCTGGAGTGCAGCGGCCCCTCAGCAGACAACTGCAACCTCTGTGCTAAGTACTTCTCCGTTCTCTATGACGGGCAGTGCTTGGGCAACTGTCCAGCAAGAACTTACTATAAAAGAAAGACTAATGAATGCAAAGGTAAAGACTTCGGGGTACATGACCAAATGATGAATCCCAGGGAGCCTGATGGGATGATGGGATTAGGCCAAGACCAAGTAGGATGTGGGGTTTGCACAGTTCCAGCCCCAGATCTGTTGTCCCACCCATCTCCCTCATATTTTGAATCTGCTCTAATTTATTTTTTTTAATATATTTTATTGATTTTTTACAGAGAGGAAGGGAGAGGGATAGAGAGTTAGAAACATCCATGAGAGAGAAACATTGATCAGCTGCCTCCTGCACACTCCCCACTGGGGATGTGCCCGCAACCAAGGTACATGCCCTTGACCGGAATCGAACCCGGGACCCTTGAGTCCACAGGCCGATGCTCTATCCACTGAGCCAAACCGGTTAGGGCTTTAATTTATTTTTTTTAAATGAATCATTCGTTAGCTTTGATCATATAAATTTTGTCAGCAAGGAATAATGTTGACCCTCCACAACAGTGGCTGATCAAAAAGGATTCTCACACGAACATTTACAAGAGATAATCAGCCCTCAAAAGTCACCCAAAATGGGAGATTTTTCTTAAAACTTTAAGCCATTTAAAGTTTATATCAGCATAAGGAGAGCTGTACCAGAGGATTTTCTCAGTGCCTCTCTCTTGTCTCCCTTCATCATTTGCCTCCCTAAAGGGACCAGCTCCTGCTTTGAGTCCCCTAATTCATGTCCCACTGGACATTTCAATCCCTACATGCTCAAGAAAGAGTTGACTATTACTTATGCCCTCTTATGTTTTAACTGGGCATGAATTCTTTGCCCCTTACTAGTTTTCAGGGAACATAGTTTTTAATAAATTGCCCATTACTAGGGGAATTCTCAAGCAAGTGAGAGGCATTCTGGGGAAAGGAACTTTTCTCTTTTTCCCCCATTTTATTAAGGTGTGATTGACATATAACATTGTGTAAGTTTAAGATGTACGACATGATGATTTGCTATACAGATGTGTTAAGAAATGATGACCACATAAGGTCAGTTAGCACATCTATCGCCTATGTACGTAGTTACCTTTTTATTCTTTTTTTTTTTTTTTTGGTACGAACATTTAAGATCTACTCCCTTTGAAACTTTCAAGTGTACAATATAGTATTGTTAACTAGAGTCACAGGATTCACTCCAACTAGGCAGACAGCGGTAATTTCACCCCCCGTGTTGCCTCCAAGCAAACACAAGATAGACAGATATCCAGAGGCAGGCCCCGGAAACCCCGTGAGAGCCTGAGGGTGAACTCACATGGCAGAAGCAACCTTGGGCCATTCACATCCAAGAACATACCCAGGGGATAGTTCTTTGTAAGACATAAAGATATACTGTACCTACTCCTAAAGGCGTTCTGCTCTAGCCTTATGATCCGGATAAACCCTTTTGTGTGTCAGGTACGTTCTTTAATGTCAGGTTCCCACCCAACTACTTGTGGAAGAACATGGACTTGAAGATGGGCAGCTGTGCCTGTATAGCAGAAGGGGAGAGAGGGAGGGAGCCTGCGGAGTTGGGGGTCAGCTCCCACGAGAAGTGTAGAGACTCATCCAAAGGCCAGCAGTGCCATCTTGCTTGTACTGGGGCAGGAACTGGGGATCCACTTCTGGCCTTTCTCTGGTGCTCAATAATAAAAGTAATTTGCCATATAGAGAACGTAACAGGCCTCAGAGTTCTTACTGTACTTAATTTACCTGATTTAATTTTCTCACTGAGAAGGGCCCCTGGTCCTCATCCCCGTTTGCCCACTGGTATCAACTGGAGAGCTTTTAAAAAGTACAGATACCTGGGCTCACTCAGACCAGCTCCACTGTTGGAGGGAAGCTGGCATTAGAAGTGACCACCTGCCTTTCCAGAGAGAAAAACAAGGACCTGACCTGAAACTTAAGATTTGAGTAGATACAGAGAAGCATCTGTAATCAAGCAATCTCCAAGCAGGATCTCCTCTGAGGAACATAAGGACTTGGGATCCATTCTGATCACCTCAAATTATCCCCCATGACAGTGATGGTGAACCTTTTGAGCTCGGCGTGTCAGCATTTTGAAAAACCCTAACTTAACTCTGGTGCCGTGTCACATATAGAAATTTTTTGATATTTGCAACCATAGTAAAACAAAGACTTATATTTTTGATATTTATTTTATATATTTAAATGCCATTTAACAAAGAAAAATCAACCAAAAAAATGAGGTCGCATGTCACCTCTAACACGCGTGTCATAGGTTCGCCATCACTGCCCTATGAGATAGCACAGACACCTTTGAAATCCCCATACCTTTTCTGAGGCACTGGGGCAGAAAGAGCAAGAGATCTTGTTAAGGTCCTGGGTTAAACTCCTGACCCTGCTCTTTTCCAGCCAGGTGACTTAGCACCTCCAGCCTCAATTTCCTGATACAGATAAAATGAGATGGCGATAATCATAATAATAATAATACTGTGTCTATTAAACAGTGAGTGCTTATTGGGGGCCTACTATGTGCCGTGTGCTCTTCAGGCCTGTGGAACAGCAGGAAACAATACAGACAGAGTCCTGCCTTCTGGAGCTTACATTCTATTGGTGAAGGCAGAGTCTAAAGAAGACAGTCAAAAGGCAAAATAAGGCAGGGAAGGGAGACATGAAGTTGGGCAGAATGGAGCTGAAATTAGAGAAAAGGGGGCCTGGAAGGTACCACTGATAAATGGAGGGAGCAAACCACGCATATACCTGGGAGATGAGAATTCTAGGCAGAGGAAACAGCACTGCTAAAACCCCGAGGTGGGAGCATGTTGTTCTTAAAATATCTAAGAAATATTTAGCGAGTGCCTATTATATGCCAGGCCCTCTTAGGCATTGTGCATTCATAAATGAATATAAAAGAGACCTCTTTACTCAACAGGTAATGATAATATATACCAATGCTAGTGACAAGCTCAAGGTATTTTTGGAGGTCATTGGAGGACCACAGAATAGGAATTATGATGGTGACCATTCTGCTGCAGAATTGCCTCTTATTTCATTGTAGTTTGGGTACTTATAGTGAGTCTTACTAATAATTTCTGAGGTGGCTGTTGCAGGAAGGGTCTAATAATTACAGAGAATATGAAACAGCAACAAGAATGCTCCAACAAGAATGTACCCAACTCATGACTCCACACTGTTGGCACAGAGCCCTAGAAATCTCTGGAAGAAACAAGGAAGACATGTGACTAACCCTCCCAGGGGAAACTGATTTCTTCCTGGGGCACCCTGGCCACTCTCACTCTCAGTCTGCTGCCCCCACCCTGCCCACAGATTGCCCCAGCTCCTGCCAGACCTGCTCCTCACCTGGGACCTGCACATCCTGTCTGGAAGGCCTGAGGCTGAACAGCCACGGGGACTGCGAGCCTCACAAGGAATGTGCCCCCTCCGAGTACTGGGATGAGGAGGCTCTGGGCTGCAAGCCCTGTCACACCAAGTGCTTCCGCTGCACGGGGCCCTCCGAGGACCAGTGTCACACCTGCCCGAGGGACAGCCTCCTCCTCAGTGAGTCACTTTCCTCTGAGGAAGGCTCTGTCTTTCCCTCCATCTGGGAAACTACCTTTCATGATGCCTGGTGCCCAGTAGATATTGGTGTCTTTTTAATTTTTTACTTTGTGTCTGAAAATGTTTCAGACCCACAGAAAAGATGGAAAAGTGAGAATATTCCATGGCACACCACACATATGCCCTTTACCCACCTCTTCTTTTGTTAATCTTTTACCCCTTTTGCTTTATCAGTCTTGTTCTTGTTCTCTCTCTCTCTCTCTCTCTCTCTCTCTCTCTCTCTCTCTCTCCATATGTATACATAATTCACAACATATCTTTTCTGAACCATTTGAGGATATGTTTCGTACAACACGGCCCCTTTCCCACAAATACTTTAGTATGCATTTACTTCCTAAGACTAGGAATGCTTTCTTACATGACCACAGTGCAGTTGTCAACACTAGTGAATTTAGCACTGATACCATACTTTAATATCCCATCCATATTTATAATTGTGTCAATTCCCCTTTAGATACAGGGTCCAGTTCACAGTCATGGCATTTAGATGCCATGTCTCTTTAGCCTCCTTTTTTTAAAAAAATATATCTTGACTGATTTCAGAGAGGAAGGGAGAGAAAGAGATAGAGACATCAATGATGAGAGAGAATCATTGATTGGCTGCCTCCTGCAGGCCCCCTACTGGGGATCGAGCCTGCAACTCCGGCATGTGCCCCTGACCGGAATCAAACCCCTGGACCATTCAGTCTGCAGGTCGACGCTCTATCCACTGAGCCAAACTGGCTAGGCCTAGCCTCCTTTAATTTGACACATTTCCACAGACTCTTTTTCCTTTATAATGTTGACATTTTAGAAGAACACAGTCCTAACCTCCATTGGGGTTTGTGTGACATTTCCCCAGGATTAGATGGAGATTATGCATTCTCAGCAGGAACACTACATAGCTCATGTGTCCTTCTGGAGACACATGACATTCACCTACCTGCCCATCTACAGTGATATTATCCTGTTCAGGGTGCTGCCTAATTTCTCCACTTTGCAGTTACTGTTTTCCCTTGTGATTAAAAAGTAGTCTGTGAAGAGACATTTTATGAGCATGTAGATATTCATCACCTCATCAAAATTTCCCCTTGATTTAGCATCTGTTGATTAATATATCTTCTTGAACAAAGTATGTCACAGTCTGGGGTTGGCCACCTCCAGCAGGTCACCTGTGACGGTTATTGCTAATGGGAGGCAATGTCCTCAAGTTTTTAGGGATACCATGATTGGGCTTAACACAGGTATGGGAGAAAGAAAATGAAACAGCACTCCACTGAAGTGAAAAAAGGAGCAATGAAGGTGTGTGGGAAAGAGAAGAAAGAGGCAAGTATGCTGAAGACTGAGAAACAAGACACTCAGAGTAGAAATAGGTAACAATTTCTCCTCTTCTTGTTGAGATGTCATCACAAGGGCACCATTCCCCTGGTAAGACACAGGGGCAGATTTCCTCATATCACTCCTAATCACCTCCCAACAGAAGACTCTCTAAGACATCAGTCTTCTCCATCCATCCATTTTAGTGCCACTTACACAAATCTCAGTGACCTCTCTTCCCTACAGTTACTGCTCCATGAGAACATTCCAGATCTTTATATCATCCAAACACCAGGACCTTCTTTTCTAATTATCCCCAACTTAAAGTGCTACCAGTGACCACCTCAGGTGCCTTCACACAGACAGGAAGATGTCTTATCATTACAAGGTGGTCTTCTCTTAAACTAGGAATATGAATCAGACTAGAACTGAGACTTCAGTGCTAAGGTATAACACAGTACACACTGTGTGATCCTCTACACAGTCCCCCAAGGGCTGGGCATAGAATGTGCTCAGGCCTGATCTTCTCATATCCTCCCACTCCGTCCCTCACCACTACCCTCTCAAAGGTCAGGCTAGGAATAAATCAGATAATTCCTCCAGAGGTTGTGGTAGACTGACCAATACTAAACCTCCTAAAAACAATATTAGCCCCCTACAAATGCCCATGTCCTAATCCCCAGACCCTGGGAATATGTACTTAACATGGTAAAAGGGATTTTTGCAGATGTAATTGAATTAATAGTTTTGATTTAGGAGGATTATCCTGGATTATCACAAGGGTCCTTATAAGAGGGAGGCAGGATGATCAACATTAAGTAGTTCAAGGCTATGAGATGTCAGAGCAGAGGAACAGAGAAGGAGAGAAGATTCTGTGTTGTGACTGTGAAGATGGAGGAGGAGGCCATAAGCCAAGGAGTACAGGCAGACTCTAGTCTAGGAGCTGGAAAAGGCAAAGAAACAGATTCTCCCTCAGAGCCTCTACAACAGTGGTTCTCAACCTTCTGGCCCTTTAAATACAGTTTCTCATGTTGTGACCCAACCATAAAATTATTTTCGTTGCTACTTCATAACTGTAATGTTGCTACTGTTATGAATCGTAATGTAAATATCTGATATGCAGGATGGTCTTAAGCGACCCCTGTGAAAGGGTCGTTCGGCTGCCAAAGGGGTCGCGACCCACAGGTTGAGAACCACTGCTCTAGAAAGTTAATAGCCCCCTTGGACCTGTTTTAGACATCTCACCTCCAGAACTGTAAGATAATACAATTGTACTGTTTTTAGCCACTAAGTTTATGGAAATATGTTACTACAGCAACAGGAAACTAATACAGAGGTGTTTCATCTTTAAGGGATTAAGGCTTCCCCCTAGTTAACCAGATACAGCAGCTGGACAATGAACCAGTGCCAACATCCATCTTTAACAAAATAGCCACCAAACAAACACTGACTGGGGATCTGGCCCTGTGTGTTGTGCTGGAAAATCAGACATGAATGGCATAGCCCTGCCTTCGAGTAGCTCAGAGAGTCTCCCAGTAGAGAGGTTGAGTCCACAGCAGCTCTAATATGATTCAGCTTTCCCACCAGTGCCTGTGCTTAATGCTATAGTTATGGAAACAAAGTGGCTTATGGTCCAGTCTAAACTTGACCAGTGGCTAACTAAAAATGCAGGAGAGCCTGACTTCCATTCAGGGAGGTTAAGGTAAAGCTGGGGAAGAAGTTGCCTCTAAGAACCGTGTGCTAAACTGCAAAGCCAGCAAATCTCAGCTTTTTGCTTTCTAATTAAACCACCCTCAATTTCCACCCCTAAATATTAATAAGGACGAAGAAAAGACAAGAATCAGCAGCTCCACTAGGGTTAGGGGAGGAAGGACTGGGGTGATGTGGGCCTAAACAACTCAACTCCAATTCATCTCTCTATACAGAGCAGATTTAAGGTTTTAATTTAATTTTTAAATACATGGGCAAAGCAGAGTCTCACTGCCAACAGAACTTGGTGTCATGATGAAAATGCTTTATATCTGTGCTCATTCAACTGAGGAACTGAAGTTTTAATTTTATTTCATTTTAAATTCATTTAAATTTCAAGAGCAATAGTGTGTGGACAACACAGCAGAACAAAAGATAAAATCTGATATACAGGAGAGAACACATTCAAGGCTAGAAATAGAAAATTGAGATTGTGGGAAGACATCATCACACTTTCTGCTTTCTTCAATGGAGCCCTGACTCACCCCTGCCTTAAATGGGCTCCCTCTCCTGGGAGACCCCCTCCATCCTCTAGCTCATTTTTACACACTGGTTTCTATCATGCCCAACATGGCCAGTCCACTCTGACCTCTGTTTTCTCTCAACTCCTAATGACATTATGGCTGAATCTATTTCTTGGATATTCATCTTAGTTCCCAAGGATAGCCATCAGCCCACAGGATATTGTCTCATTCCTCGTGCATCCCCCCTCCACCATGGTACACAGTGGAGAGCATGCAGAGGAGGTTTGGGAGATATGTGCCATACTTAATACCAAGAGACTCTTTTCCTCCCTTGGCAGACATGACCTGTGTGCAGGACTGCCCTGAGGGCTACTACACTGATGAAGACAGCCACCGTTGTGACCCCTGCCACAGCTCTTGTAGGACATGTGAAGGGCGACACAGCACACAGTGCCTCTCCTGCCCACCAGGTTGGTTCCAGCTGGGAAAGGAGTGCCTGCCCCAGTGCAGGGAAGGGTAAGTTGCTCAACCCACTTTTCCCTCATTTAATCCCATAAGCAATCCAGATCTCACTATTAGCAACCCCATTTTGCAGATGGGGAAGCTAAGTCTCAGAACACTTATATATTGGTAAACAGATTGAAGTCTCACTGCCAGTAAAGGACAAAGATGAGAGAGTACAACCCAGGCCTAACAGTGTCCAAAGGATTTCTGCCAGTTCAGAGTAATGAAAAGGGAAACAGGAGAGGCAAGTGACCCAGCAAGAGAACACAAAGGGTCAGATTGTGAAATCAGACTCGCATGCCAAACTTCACTAACAATTCAAAGGCCTCTGGTGAGGTTGAAACGGCTCTGGTGAGGTTGAAACGGCCCCGGTGAGGTCGGGACGGCCCCGGTCAGGTTGGGACTGCTCCAGTGAGGTCGGGACGGCCCCGGTCAGGTTG
>NW_005360124.1:7610036-7647970 GCF_000412655.1 Myotis brandtii | reverse complement strand
TTTTTTTTTTTTTAGTTTTATTCATTTCAAACAGGCCGGATGACGTAGTTTGCCCACGGCTGATTTAGACCCACACCAGCCATGTAGTTAGCTCTGAGTTGGTGCTAGCTGTTATTATTAGTTGGTGTTCAATGGCCCGGGTGGGGACCCTAGCTTTGCCACCCATCAGCTCTGTGACCTTGACATCATGACAGAAGCTCTCCGATCTTCACTTTCCTCGTTTGTAAACAGGGCAGTAGAAGTGCACCTGCCCAGAGGGAGGGTCAGGTGAGTGCAAACCCTTTGCACAGTGAGAACAAAGGAACCAGATGATGGCCTGGATTAGGAAGATGGCTTCGTGTGGAGAGGAAGCTTGGATGAGACAGGAAAGGTGGGGACGCGCTGGGAGGCTGTCTGAATTGCCACTAGGCTGGGGGAATGTCAAGGGGGGAAAAAAGAGGAGACATATGTAATACTCTTTTTAACACTTTAAGAAATAAAAATTATTAAAAAAAAAAAACAATTCAAAGGCTGCAAAGCAATCACAAGAAAGAGGTGACGCATTCTTCCCTTAGAAAAATTCAAGACCATGAACGTAGGTTCTTTCTTTTCTGCATTTGGATTTGTTCTATCACATTTAATATGTGATGTCTAAGCAATGTATGTGTAATGTTGCTTTCACAAAAGGAACACTTTTCAGTTAAATATCTCCATTTAATTCTCCACTAATTCTCTAACCTGCCATGCCCCCCTTAAACTCTCAAGTTGCATGTTTAATTGCCATAAGCAACCTAAACACATGGATGTATTCTTTTAAAAGCATTTCACCAATAAGAACTCTATTATTTTTCTTTTTTTTTATCAAAAGGCCTCTGACAAGCATATTTGGAAGAGGATTTGACTAGGTCATCGTTTTTTTACCCTCAGGCATCCCCGCTGAAGAGAAAGATTGATTACAGGCCTGTTGCTAACTCTTCCTTCCCTAACCTAGAGCACAGAGAGTTTTCAGACTCAGATTGAAAAGCTGTAACCTTAACCTTTCCCCAAATGCTTTTGCCCAAATTGGCACAACTCTTCAGTTCTATAGCAATCACTGTTTGTATGACTCATTTTAGTGCTATACACTGCCTTGTGTTTTGATTTACCTCATTCATTTGCTCTTTCATTCAACACATACTTAATGAAGAATACCTTATATGTATAAGGTAAGACAAAGATTTTGACCTTCAAGAGCTTATTCTTCTTACCTATCTCTTCCCCAAAAAATGACAAGCTCCTGGAAGAAAAACACCTCTTCTTTTTCACACGTTACTACAACCCTCACCACAGAGGCACACACATTGCAGCCCTCAAAACACACCAGCCACACTAGGTCGATGCAGAATGGGCTCTGCCAGACGAGAGAGCGGCTGGACCTGCCTACCTTGGCCCTTCCCCTTCATCCTAATAAGTGCCTGAAAAAAATCTGTACCCCATATAAAGAGTCTCCATCTTCCTCAAATCAAGTCATAAATATTCTTATGCACAAAAAGGGGGTATAATTCGGTCATCTGAATAGATTGCAGACCATGGATTTAAGAAGACAATTGTTTCATCGTGTGTGAAGTTGTCCATTGGGAGACAGGCATGGGTTGCCATAAATCTCTTTAATGGAGAATAAATAGGGTATTAATGAGGTATAAGTGGAGATATTTAACTGAAATTGTTCCTCTTGTAAAATCAATGACCCACATGCATTGCATAAACTTCATATGTTAAATCTGTTTGCCATGGAAAGGCAGGTATGTAATTCTCTGCACCCTGTGTGTGTAATTCTCAACACACACAATTATTTTAGTGTTTGACCTCAGAGCAGGATCTTGAAGGCCCCAGTTACCATTTGTACTTATGCACAAGATCCTCCTCAAAGCTACAGGCTCAAGAGATTCCACAAACACTTTATGCAAAAGAGTCATAAAAGCAAGCATTGGCACTCTACTCTAAATGTGATCCACTAAACTCTCCACTGTCTTTCTTTTAGCGTTACCCTTTAATTATTTTTCCCAGAGTTCCTATTGATTCTTTTCATCTTCATAACATTAGTGAAGAATGTCTGTAGGCTGCTTTAGAGTTTACACAGCATCTCCACTCACTCTGTATCTTTACATTAGGATTTTATTCAGCAACTATTGTATGAGGTTGATATTATTCTCTCCATTTCACAGATGAGGAAAGCAAGTCTCAGAAAGGTTAAATGACTTACTCAAAGTCACACAGCTACTAGTAGATGGTGGAGTAAAAACTAAAAATCAGATCTTCTGGCTTCATTCCTGTGTATTCCTTCCATTCTGTATGGATTTTCACTTTTCCCTATTGCTTTCTCTTTTGAATCTTATATGATCTTTATCAACAATTCAGTTCATGGTTGATGTTTTCTTTTGTTAACCTCTCATCCTCTTGTCTCTCAAATACCTCACACTTTCACTGAATGACTCACTGTAATTGTTCTTCAGTAACTATTCTTCACCTAACTGTACAAGGTGAAACAATATTTAATTTGCCACAAGCTGGGCCACTGAGATACAAGTATACTCACTCAGGTCAGTGATGGATGGCTAGGTAGAGGCAGACTCAGCAGTATCTAGCCATGGCGTTAGTTTTCAACAAGTCAGTAGCACTGAAATAAACTGAAAAAACAAAAAACAAAAAAACTACGCCCTAACCGGTTTGGCTCAGTGGATAGAGCGTAGGCCTGCGGACTCAAGGGTCCCAGGTTCGATTCCGGTCAAGGGCATATACCTTGGTTGCGGGCACATACCCAGTAGGGAGTGTGCAGGAGGCAGCTGATCGATGTTCCTCTCTCATCGATGTTTCTAACTCTCTATCCCTCTCCCGTCCTCTCTGTAAAAAATCAATAAAATATATTTTTAAAAACAAACAAAACAAAAAAAACTAATGGACCCAATAGCGTTGCGTCAGAGAAACCAAGGGTTGAACCTTTGGGTTTCTACAATAGCTTCAGGTGCATATGCCCAGAGATGCCAAAATGACTCAATGACCTCAAGAAATTCATCTTTGACAGTGATTCCTTTTATCTCTTATACCTTATGTGAATTTTTTAAAATTTACCTTCAAATAATGCACTTTTTATAGTGTTACTTAACAGATCAGTTAAAATAACATTGTCCTACTTAACTAGCTATATGACCTTAAGCTAACTGTCTAAATTCTGAGCCTCAGTTTTTACATATGTAAAATAGAAATGATTAACTATGAAATTCATAATTATCACTAATATATATTAATATATTAATTACTTATAATGTGTCAGGCACTGTTTTAACAAGTTTCTCAGTAATAACTTGTTTAATTTTAGGTACTAACATTAGCCTCATATTACAGACCTGAGATACAGAGATGTTGTGTGACTTGCTCAAGCCAGCTCCGGGGTGGTTTGGCTGGGCTTTGACCCCATGTAAAATTGTTCCAAAGGGCAAGCTCCTAACTGCCACACTCTAGTGTTTCATTTTTAGGTTCAATAAGGTGAAATATTAAGTTTATGAAGTCCCTAGTGTACTATCAGGTATATAATAAAAAAGTAATGAACAGTGATTATTGTTCCATTTGGTGTCCAAAAATCTTTTAAATAGAGGTTACATGTATTATTATGAAACCATCAACATCACTTATGCCACTTCCTATTTCAAGATGTTTTTTATATTGAGAAATTAGAAGAACCATTCAGAGGTACATTTAAAATGTCTTCCATTCTCTGATCCCATTCAACACAACTTAAAGCTCAAATTTTCAAGTACACAGGGATATATAGAAGGCAAAGGTAGTAAATAATTACTGTGGTACTACTATCTTCTTCTATCTATATACTAGTATATAAAAGGGTAATATGCAAAGTGCCCTCTCAGGAGTTCAACCAGGAGAACGGGAGTTCAATCACTCGCTATGACATGCGCTGACAACCAGGGGGCAGCGCAGAACATGGCAGGCGACCCCAGTGGTGGCCGCAGGGCGCTGAGGGAGTGAGGGAAGGAGGAGGCGGGGAGGCGGTGAACCTGATCAGACCTGATCACTGGCCAGGCCTAGGGACCCTACCTGTGCACAAATTTCATGCACTGGGCCTCTAGTATGTAATAAGAACTAAGTCCTTTATATGTGTTATCTAACAATTCTCACAAATAGCAGGGGAGAGGCTGTAATGCCTAATTTACAGATAAGAAAACTGAGAATCATTAGATTTATTATCATTGTCAGTAATAATTCTAATGAGAAAAGGTAATTCACCCAGTTTATAAATTAAGCTTGTATGGCTAACCATGATTTTCCAAAGCTTAGAATATGGTCTTTACAGGAACATTTGGGAACTTGTTCCCCAGCATATGTCGTCAGTTTGACTCAAATAAACTCATAGAAATTCTCAAAAGAAAAAAAGAATTGTCTTTGCTTCCCTCCTTGGTTGCAGATATTATGCAGCAAACTCCACTGGACGGTGTGAGAGGTGCAACAAGAGCTGCAAGGCCTGCAGGGGCCCAAGGCCCACCGACTGCCTGTCTTGCGATACATTTTTCTTTCTGCTCCACTCCAAGGGCGAGTGTCGACGCACCTGCCCAGATCATTACTATGCAGACCAAAAGACACAGACCTGTGAGAGATGCCATCCGACTTGCCATGAATGCAAAGGTGAGCGTGTATCTATCATTTTGCACGTGTGAATGGAAAAATACAAAGTTTCCCTTCCTGCTTAGCCCCTCTTGCTTCCCCCCCACCTTTGGTTGGTCCTTTTGCTTGACAACCTCATAACCAGTCCTCCAGCATCAGCACCCTCTGTATTCTCTCAGCTTCTGCATCTGCCTTCTAACCTGGGCTACTCCTGTACCACACCGCTGCCTCTTCAGATTGTATTGTCTCCTCCAGGAAGTGTTTTACACCTCCTTCTCTACCTGTTGATCTTGGAATCTTTTCTCCCCAGTGAAAGTTATTTTCATTACTTCAACAACTACCTAAGAAATCTGCCTCAAACTCTCCCAAGCTCCATTCCGAGTTTCCGGATACCTACTTATCTGTCCCAGAGATCCTTAAAATCAACATGTCCCAGAGCAAACACAACCTGGGTTTCCTCTGATATTTACTCTTTCTGTTAATGGACCCACTGTGCTCTCCCTCCCGCCCCAGGTCATCCTGTACAATAGTACCGAGTGACCTTTCTAAAATCCCTATCTGCTCACTTTCCTCCATAGCTTGACAGAGAAATGTGATCATGATGAATCCATGATAACTCTCTGGATAAAAAAAGGGCCACATCATAAAGCTAACTAGCTGAGGGGAGTCCTGCATGGAGGGCCTTAAAAAAACTCAGAGACTTGCCCTAACTGGCTTGGCTTAGTGGATAGAGAGTTGGCCTGCGGACTGAAGGGTCCCAGGTTCAATTCCGGTCAAGGGCATGTACCTTGGTTGCAAGCACATCCCCAGTAGGGGGTGTGCAGGAGGCAACTGATCAATGTTTCTCTCTCATCGATGTTTCTAACTTTCTATCCCTCTCCCTTCCTCTCTGTAAAAAATCAATAAAATATTTTTTTTTTAAAAAAAAAACACAAAAAACTCAGAGATCTAAAGTAACCACATACGATGATTTGAACATAAGAATTTCTAACTAAAAGAGAGTCATAAAGGGTAGTCATGTCCTAGGCCAGTATCTTCCTTGACAAAGGTCAGTCTTTACCTTAAGTGAGCCTGTCTATTGTCTTTTTGCATCTAAGATAGCATAACTTTGAAATGTCAGAGTACTCCTTTTCCAGACCCTTCAAGGCACAACTGCCTGCACCAGAGCACAAGACCACAGATCCCTCACTATAATCTTGCTCCTGAATATCACTTCTATGTGCTATAAATGTTAAGTATTAATTATCCTGTACCCACCAATGTAAAGAAGTATGTGTTTCTCTATTTTGCCTTTTTATCAATCCCAGAGATTTCCCCACTTTGCTTTCTCCCATCCCTTTAACTATCACCAACGGATTTCACATAACCCTCCTAATGTCTCCTCCTTTCATCCTAAAGTACAACATAAGCAGCAAAACCGCTATTCTCCAGAGCATTTTTCCAACCTATTGAGGTTTTACGTCCCAACAATTATCATCAGTTTGGCTCAAGTAAACTCATAAAAATTCTCTACAGACTTGGACATTTCTTAGGTCCCTACCTCCTACAATATTTCAATTGACAGCTGGTAGGATACATTCCTGTCATCTTTTTTTTTATATTATGTTTGCTATTCTTAGCCCTTCTTCTATATAAATTTTATAATTAGCATTTCCTCTAAAAAAGCCTTCCCTAACCACCTCCACTCTGTGTTCCTTTAGTCCTCTGCGTTCATTCATCTATTTATTCAACAAATATTTGTCCAGCACTATGGCCCAGACAATGTCATCAGCACCCTCTATATCAGTGGTTCTCAACCTTGGATGCACATTAGAATCACCTGGGAATCTTTTTAAAAATCCTGATTTCTGGGCCTCATCCTCCGGAAATTCTGTTTCTTTGTTACTAATGTTGTGGCCCCACCCCATAACAAAGAAACAGAATTTCCGGAGGATGAGGCCCAGAAATCAGGATTTTTAAAAAGATTCCCAGGTGATTCTAATGTGCAGCCAAGGCTGAGAACCACTGCTCTATATTCTTCAACAACTACGTAAGAAGACAACTGTGAACAAGACAGACAAGGTCCCTGATAGATCCTCCCTTCCCCCAACTGGTGGGCGGGGTGTGACGTAACCTGCAGCCCAGAAATACCTGAGTGACTAACCAGGTACCTTATATGGAATATACATTGGACCACCAATCCACACCTACCAAATACCCTAACCTTGTCCTATATATGGACAATACAGTAAGCCACCAATCAGTGTGCCCCAGTACACTAAGCCCCCCACCCCTTCCCATTCCGCCCCTCAAAAGGCGTGCCCACCCCTGCACGTGTTGCTGTTCTCCCCTTGCGAGACAGCCCGGCAGGTGCTTCTCCTCTAATAAAGCCTGTAGTCCTGGTTTTAGGCCTCCATCTGATCTTTCAGTCCCTGAAGCACAGAGGACATATTTTGTAACAGTTTACTTATTCTTTGTCCCTCACTGTAAACTGAGGTCCGAAAAGGCACAAATTAATCTTACCTTTGTAGCTCTAGCACTGAGCACTGTCACATGGGCAGGCGGAGGCGGTGGGTTCCATCAGCTCCAGGAAGGGCAGCCATACCTGCTGGGGTCCTGTGGGGACATCAGTGAGCTCCAGGCAGTGCAGCAGCCTGGGACCCCGGCAGAGCCCCACTGTGGCAGCAGCTACCATAGTCCTTGACCCGTCTCGGACAGTGGAGGTCCGCCCTATGTACGGCCTCCACCTCACGCCCATCACAAAGATGACCATCAGCATGGCCTTTCCGCAGCTGAAGCAGCAGGACGGCCATCTCCAGCTGGGAGGTTGCATTGTAGAAAACGCAAGGCTGAGCGCAGGGGCTACCACCACCACCAGGCGCCCGCCCTCCGGATTTCCAAGGGCACCGTGGCCTGCATGCGCTTCAAGGGCGGGGTGGAGAGCAAGAGTCTAGTCCAGTCACTCCTGGCCTGCTCCCACGGCAAGGCTGTCCTCAAGGTGCTCGCCACCAAGTTCAAAATCGATGTCCCCACCAGCCACGCCTGGGGCTCCTTCTTCCACGATGCAGCCAGGAGAGGGGCCTACGCGACTTCCCAGGAGGGACTGCCCTGAAGGAGTCGGGCTCAGAGAAGCCCAGCGAGGTGGTCAGGGTGTTGGCGGAGTGTGGGGAGATGCGCAACGTGGACACCCCATGCCGGACCCCCAACCGCGAGATGACAGACGGGATGCTTCCAGGTGCACGTCCTGTACGGCGCCCGGTACTGCGAGTGCGTCAGCTTCACAACTGAGAGCGCCTGCGGAGGGAGCTCACGTGGGAGGCCAGGGCGTGGCGCAGGGAGCTCACGTGGAAAGCTTAGGGCTTGGCGCAGGGAGCTCACGTGGAAAGCTTAGGGCTTGGCGCAGGGAGCTCACGTGGAAGGCCAGGGCTTGGGCAGGGAGCTCACGTGGAAGGCCAGGGCTTGGCGCAAGGAGCTCAAGTGGAATGCTAGGGCGTGGTGCACGGAGCTCACGTGGGAGGCCAGGGCGTGGCGTGGCCGCGATGGCCTGGCTTCTTTCCTCCGACCAAACCCCTGGGTGGTGCGTCAATTAAAACCACAACCCAGACGGCAGAAATTTCAGCAGCTGGAATAGCGAAGAGGAGAACAAAAGCTCCGAGACAAAGAGGCAGAGGGCAGGGGAAAGGAAACAGCTAGAATTGGAGAAAGAAAAAGAGGAGCTTTGCAAGAGGGAACAAAAACAGAGGGGCCGTGAACTCCATCCGGTCAGAAAAGGCTCAAGAAGCTACAGTCGGCCCTGACCAGTTTGGATCAGTGGCTAGAGCATCAGCCTGTGGACTGAAGAGTCCCAGGTTCGATTCCGGTCAAGGGCATGTACCTTGGTTGCGGGCACATCCCCAGTAGGGGGTGTGCAGGAGGCAGCTGATGGATGTTTCTCTCTCATCGATGTTTCTAACTCTCTATGCCTCTCCCTTCCTCTCTGTAAAAAATCAATAAAATATATATTTTTTTAAAAAGAAGCTACAGTTGGAGGAGCAGGAAAAACTACAAGAAACGATGAAACTACAACAGTGGGAGGAACCCCCAGTCCCTCCCTGACTGCGGGGCTGCTTAACGGACTGAGGTGCCTGAGGGATATGGTTGGTCTTGGTCTTCAGGTCGGAGGCGCTTCCCTCTGCTCTGGGCCAGGATCCCTGCATTTCTCTACAACCCGGGGCCAGAGTCACAGCCCCCACTTGCTCTGGTGGTTGCAGCCTAGACTGAAAGAAATGTGTTAAAACCGAGAAGGGGGAAAAAATGGAGAGAGTGACTCTCAGGAATATACACATTAAATTACTCTTAGCTAGAAAGTGCTTAGACTAGTGGACAATCTACACACACTAACCTGGGAATGGTCATGTGCTATTCAGACCAGTCCCAGAATGTCTTTTGTGTCTCTCACAGCATGATGTTTCGGCAGTACCCAATAGAAATATAACGCAAGCCATACATATAACTTTACATCTAGGTGTAACAGTAAAAAAAAAAACTGGTAAAATTAATTTCATATATTTCCTTTAATATACCCAAAATAGTATTTTAATATACAATCAACATAAAATTGTTTTGAGATATTTTACATTCCCTTTTTTTGTTCTAAGTCTTTGACATCTGCTGGGGTTCAGCCGATCGGGACTGAGTGAGATGAGCCGGACACGCCCTGGAGCCCTTCTGAGTCCCTCTCCGGCCCCAATCATGTGCTGCTGGGGTGCCTTGGCCTGGCCTGTGCCCTGTCCCAATCCAGGACACCTTAGGGGATATCAGAGAGCTGGTTTAAGCCCGATCCCACAGGCCAGGCCGAGGGACCCCACTGGTGCATGAATTCGTGCACTGGGCCTTTAGCCTATATAATAAAAACCTAAGCGACCATTATGGTGGAATGACCAGAATGATCAGTCATTATGATGCGCACTGACCACCAGGGGCCAAACGCTCAATGCAGGAGCTGTCCCCTGGTGGTCAGTGTGCTCCCACAGGGGGAGCGCCACTCAGCCAGAAGCCAGGCTCACAGCTGGTGAGCGCACCTGCCGCAGCAGGAGCCTCTCCTGACTGTGGCAGCAGGCACAGTGGGCCAGGATGAGCGTGAGCGGCACCCAGCCCCGATCCGGGCTCCTCCCTGGCCGCCTGCCACTTGGCACACTGCTACATCCCCTGAGGGGTCCCAGACTGCGAGAGGGTGCAGGCCAGGCTGAGGGACACCCTCCCCCCCCCTCCCCAGTGCACAGATTTTGTGCACTGGGCCTCTAGGATGATATTATAATGATGATACATTTGTCCAAGTTCATAGAATGTACAATGCCAAAAGTAAACCCTATTGGAAACTATAGGATTTGCGTGTACAAAATTTGAGGACAGGTTTTCTCTTGAGCTGTATACTGATTGAAAAAAGTATGAATTCCTTTCTTCTTAAAACAGTAGTCATCAGCCCAGCCTGCTGTGGCTCAGTGGTTGAGCATTGCCCTATGAACCAGGAGGTCGGGGTTCAATTCCTAGTGAGGTCACATGCCAGGGTTGCGGGCTCAGTCCCCAGTGTGGGGCATGCAGGAGGCAGCCCATCAATGACTTTCTCTCATCATTGACGTTTCTACCTTTCTCTCTCCCTCTCCATTCCTCTCTGAAATCAATAAAAATATATTTTTAAAAAGTCATCATACTAAGAACTGAGGATGCATGAAAAATAAAAGGAAAATTTAGCAACCTACATAAGTAATTTGCCAATTAGATTTTATTTTATTCACATTTGACTGCCTACTAATATTAGGGTATTTTTAAGAAGTTTAAAAGCATTGGGGGGAGGGGGCACACCAGGCCTAATAAGTATATATGTTTGTATGCAATTGGTTCCTCCACAATTAGTTTATTCCTTGCCTTTACACACTTAACTTTTTATTTATCTTCCTCACAAAATTGTTTGAAATAAAAATCCAGGCTGGGTAGCCCAACCCCCCTAACTCTCCCAAGCTGCCTCTCTCTGTGTAAATAATGCCATAAACAGCCTCCAGGGTTGCTCTGCCTTGGCGAATTCATCCCATGGGGGTCAGTCCAAGGTAGAGCAGATGGTGAGCTGTTCTGAATTTTAAGGAAATACCAAAGCTGTCTTTATAGGTCCCAAGGCTCCTGCAGATCCTTAGAAGCAATGATAAATGTCGGGTGTTAAACTTGAAAACAGAGAAAAAATTCTGGAAATTAACAAACTGCCTTTTGCAAAAGACTCTGGGTGCCCTAAGTGTGGAGATTTTGCAATAAATTCAATGTAAGAGATTTAAAGGGAGTTACTGATTTGTTACCCAAGGTGACAGGTAGTGCCTTTGGGGACTGCCCAGGACCTAGGCCTCAGCCAAATTGCTGCTGGTCTTCTGAAAAAAATTTAACCAACCTTAAGGTACACATTTTGTAACCCTTTTTTCCTCTTTTAATTTTTCCTACCCTAAATTTCTCTTCATAAAGAAAAACAAACCCCACACTTCTTTATTTTAAAATTGGAATAAGACATGTAAACTATATTTTAGAAAAATGTAGGGTAGGAAGAAATGAAGTAGGGGAAGATTGATTCTTTCATCAGAGACTAGAGTTATGTCCCAGACATGTAGGAAATTCTGTATAAAGCTAGAAGTAAAATAAAAATAGAATGGCTTTGAATTTATATCATGACAGACAGCCCTAATTGAAGCAGTTGAGCAATAAAGGTTTATTCTCTAAGATGTTGTTCATAGCTCAGAATTCATTTTTCCATAGAAACTTTATAAATGATTGAGTTCACAGATCAGACACGAAGTGCCATCTCCATAGTGAATCTAAAGGACAGGACTCAAAGTTCTAGTTCAAGTTTAACTAACCACTCTTTTCAATATTCTTCTGATTGGAAGACCTATACAAATTCCAACTCACAATACCAGGCACTTTCCATGTCCTGTCTGTCTCTAGGCTTCTGTTTTGAGACTCTTAGAGCTCAGGTCTCCCATCTCCAAACTCTTAGTTATCCCTTGATATTTGAATAGAAAGAAATGCTTGAGCCAGTCATTCTTGGGGTCTCTGAATTAGGAGAGAGGGGTATTACCTCCACAGGAAACAGGATCTATAGATCCGGACCTCCTCTACTTGGTGGTTCATGTGTTAAGGTAGATAGTATGATAGAAGGAGCACTGGAGTGTGAGTTAAAAAACCTGAATTAGAATTGTGACTCAGCCATTATTACCTGTGTAACCTTAAATGAGTGACTTCACATATCTGAGCCTTAGTTTTTATTTATTTAAAAAAATAAATAGGATGTCAAATTTCTGAGAAGAAAGTTTATAGCTTTCAGGAGAATTTCAAAGGAAACTATCACCACCATCCTCAAAATTAAGAACGATTAGACAAAATATTCTGTTAAATTCTTTTAGCCCCAGCATTTTAACTTTCAAGTCTGGTGATGTTTCTCGATTAGGAACTGCCTAATCATGAATTACTGAGTTTGGGGAATCCCCAAAATCAGCTGGTATAATCCTTGTACTCTATACTAGTTAAAAATAAGCAGAATAATAAATAAAGGTTTTATAAACATTCTATATGATTTCTCATTCTCAGAAAATCCTCTTGCTTTAATAAAAGATCTGTCATCTCTAAATCTTCCATTTCCAAACTGAAAGTTTACAACAATTTAACTAATTGGATAACTAATGGTCTTCACTTGGTGTTTTGCAGACTTTTCATATCCTCAATCATTTCACCCTTCCATTTCGATTTCCTTAACATATTCCATGCTCCTGCGTGTCTGGAACCAAGTCAGAGGTTGAAATCTAAGGTCAGTCTCATAACTTAGAATCATTTTTTTTTCTTTCAGGAAAAGGAGCGTTGCAGTGCTTATCCTGTGTGTGGAGTTACCACCTGGCGGGAGGAATCTGCACCTCGGACTGTCTTGTGGGGGAATACAGAGTGGGAGAGGTACTGAGAGCTGGGCATAGTGTGCCTTCTGCCATTCCACAAAATGAACTGGTTTCTGCCTGTCATTCTAGGCAAAGTAAAACAGGCCTAAAATTCCTATACTGTGCAGGTTTAATCTTTTTAAATCTTCTACATTGAATCATGGATTAATGGTGCTAGCCACCCATAGCTTTCATTTGAGAATATCTGAGATATATAATGGGGAAGTTAAGTCATGAGGGCTTCAGAATTAACTACATTCATTGCTCATGACCTTAGTAGTTTCAGGGTAACATAGGAACATTATGTCAGAAATTAGAAATATCTTTTTTACCTCATTGCTGTTTAACGTGGAACATCTGAATAAAGTCAGAACTCCATAGCTGATATCTTTTCATTTCTTCTACCCCCTTCACTGTGTATTAAGATGTATTTTCACTTGCTTGCCTAGAAATCATGGGTTTTCTGAGTCTGCTAACTTCTTGATTATGTTTCCAAACTTTAGAAGTTGAGTAAATCTCTCCATGGTGAAATAAGCATGACCCAACATATTCACATATGAGCTCTTTATATTCTGACAGTAGCCCTTATTACACTTTGGTGAAATGAAAGTTCAGAGAGATTAAAGAGTTGGTAAAGACCACATGAATAGTAAGTAACAAAGCCAGAATTCAACCTAGGGTTTCTGTCTCCTAATCCAGGATTTGATGAGATAATAATAGCTGAGAAAGCACCTTCTCAGTGCCTAAAACATGACAAGGTGCTCAACAAAGACATTGTCCATTCCTTCTTTTTCTGTTACATCATCTTTCCAAAGTGACTATCTTCCCCCGTCTATGTTTCCAGCACTAGGGAAGGAGCAACTTGTCAGGAGGGAGGCCACTTTCTCCTCGTCTCTCAATTCCCTTCTCATGGGGATTTAGCTGTTTTAGTTAAACAATCACAACTTATATTTTTCTAGGACAGAATGAGAGTCCAGGCAGATAATGAGTCAAGGGTGCTTGATCAAAGAAAACCTTAGTGCAAACTTACATGTGAAATAACCCCCCTTTGAAGTGTGGGCAATGAATGAAAAAGAATTTTAAACTGTGAAGGTCGGTGTAGGGTGGGCCAGACAAAACTTGTCCTTGCTCAGGTACAGCACATGAGCTATCAGTTTGTAACCTGAGCTGGTCTTCAAGCCTGTTCTTTCATTATTGTTACCAGCAGATCTCAGAGGGAAAGGGCCAGCAATGATTCCATCCGAGTACAAAGACTTGGTTCGGTCTTTCACCCAGAACAGATCACCTTTTTGCTGTCCCCCATATGCCTTCTTTCCTTATAGAGATAAGATATGCCTCCCTCCCCACTCAAAAGGAATTTCCTGATCTTAACAGGGGGAGAAATTTAACTGTGAAAAATGCCACGAGAGCTGTATAGAATGCAAAGGACCTGGCGCCAAGAACTGTACTATGTGCCCCGCCAACCTGCTGCTGGTCATGGATGACAGCCGCTGCCTGCACTGTTGCAACACCTCTGATCCCACCGATACCCAGGACTGCTGTGACTGCCAGAATACCACAGGTGAGAGGAGAGGACGAACAGCCTGCAAAGGAAGGGCATGGCCTCAGGAAGCTGACGGGAGCAGGAGAGAGAGAAGGATAGAGAGATCAGAAGAATCAATAGGGCTACCTCTTTATTGAGGCCTGATATGTGCCTACTGTACTTGAAACTTTCTGTCCATCATCTCATATAAGTAGATATTATTAGTCCCATTTTACAGATGAGGAGACTGAGGCTCAAGGGGTTTAATTAGCATGCCCAAGTCCACACCAATGTTAAGAGGCTCATTTGGAATTAGAATCTGGGCGCTTTGGATTGCAAAGCCTGCATTTATTTCCACGTCTGTGCTTCCTCCAACATTAGAGCTCAAATAGGCCTAGAATTTTATCTTTCTAATGTTACTTTATAACTTTTTTATTCTTCCCTTCCGAGAAAAAAAAGGAAAAGAATCAACTATCAAGAAAGCTGGTGGCAGTATTATCATAAAGAATCATTCTGTAGAAATCAACCCAAATCTAGGCTTCCTATTAGAGACCTAAAGCATTTTAAAAATGAACTTTCATTGAAGGTTAAAAGGAAACAAACCTTTTAACCAATTCCAAGTCCCCACAATGTCTCCCACTCCCAACTCAATTCGTAAGGGTACTTGGTTCCCATTGGCCACAAACTTAGAAAGACCTCAAATGGAGTGATTTCTTTTTAAAAATAAAAAATACTTTCTTAAAATATAATCTCTAGTCCAGAAGCAAATCATTTCCATGGGCTTCAGATGTATCATGACAAAAACAGACATAATACTATCGGGAGCATGTCCATTTATAAGTGAAGTATATCCTGGATCCATAACTGCTACTAGCCATTTCTATTTTATGGTTTTAATCAGCCTTTTCAATTAAATTCTAAATAGCATCTTTCCAAAAACTAATGATTTCCTTCTTTCATTTTTCCCACCCCCACAAGCAGCTGATTTCTCCAGCTCCTCATATACATCCACCTTCAGGGTCTGATTGCCTAATACTCATGCTGTGTCGGCTAAGAATAATAATCCTAATTACACCGATGGCTTTAAATGGAACCAGAAGTGTGTGCATATTGGGTGCAGAGTTTCTGTAAGCCTGCTCCTATTAAAAATTAGTTAGTCAGCTTTCCTGGGCTTCTGTGGCTCTCAAAGATCCACCTGGGGCAACTTTGCAGAAGTCTAAACACTCTTGATTACCTACTCATTCTTTACTGAGACACTTGCTCCTTCAAAGAAACCAGATCACAGAGGCCGACCCTGACTCTGCAGACTTAAGACTGTGGAACCATAAGACGTGATTGCATATGGCGCCCTAGTAATTGAAAGGTCTTTTGTTGATTCTCCTGCCTCAGGCAGTATTTATCGCCAAGTACCACACACCGATTGCTTATCCATTTCTCTGGTGCTTTAATATTTCCTCCAGGGGAAAATTCTGTGCTGTATTGCTAATGAAAGTCATAATGATAGTGCTGTTACTTTAGAAGGAACTCTGCTTAATGGGCAAAATCCCATGAGAATGAAAGTTACAATAAAATAGAAAACTTCTTTATCACTAGTGTACTGCCTCCAACAAAAAGAGTAAGATATAGTGGTGATGAATCAGATATAATCAGCCAATATCTAATAAGCAAAAATAATTGCCCTTAAAACAATTGGCAGGAGCATTATATATTAAGCTAGCATGTACAATGTACCTAGAGCCTCTCATAAAAGATCCTGGAGTCAGAATCAGGTGGTTCAAAAAATGTTTATGAAAAACAGTATGTATTTCAGCCTGTACATCCAAAATGGCCTGCTAGTTTTTTCTCTAGTTCTTTCATACTTTCTTGCACATTCTCATTTTTGATGGGTGAAAGAAGAGAAAAAAGATGTATGTAACTTACTCAAATCATACCATCTGAATTAGGGGTGAAAAGTAAGAAAAATGAACTAATCACTTAAGTTATGGTTTAATCTTTCCTTCTGTGACAATTTTGGTTACTCCATGTTCTCAATTAATGCATCAAAACAGAGGCTGGTGAATGACAGGGGAAAAAACTCTCAATTTCAGAAATCTTAATTATGATAGAAGAAATTTAAAGGTGGTTCTTCTCTCTCTGCCTTATTAGGGCCATATAATGCCAAGAAATAAAAAATTTGTCAGAGTGGTTTATCCTAACCTCTCCAGACTACAGCATGAAGGTTAGGATCCCTGGATTTGAGTTCTGATTGCTCCACAAACAAGCTCTTGGCTCTGACAATGTGAAAATGCACTTCCTCTCTATGGGCTTCAGTTTTCTCAGCTGTCAAGTAACAGGTTGACCTAAATAAATCTATAGCCCAACACAGAAATAAGAGTCAATGGTTTTATAAATAATCTGTTCCTGTCTTTGAATGGTGGCACAATCATGTTGGACCAGGTTTAAGAGGAGCTGAGGAGGGGACACACAGTCTTAGCAAAAGTAAGAGTTATTTATTTAGCATTAAGTGAATCATGGCCCCAGATAGAATGTTCTTCTGGGAAGAGAAACAGGAGAATCGATTGGTATGGTTGGACACTTGGCGACTGACCCATGAAGTATGGGGATGCCGGGGCTCCTTGGATCTCAAACTGATCTTCATTCTGGAAGGGTTTGATGGCATCATCTGACATAGACTGGGACTCTCATGCAACACACACCACAGTTCTGCAGAGTGGTGTGACTGTTAAGAAAATCAGAGAGGGATTCTACCATTTTAGATTTAAAAGATAAAGGTGAAGTTCTTAACGTCAGAAACTAATTTTCACCATTCCATCTTTTCTCATCCTTTCTCTCTCCCCTCTTCCTTTGGGGTCATCTTCCAACAGACGAATGCATCCTTCCAGCAAGTGAGATCGGGTCTGCCCCTGAGCATTCGAAGACAGCCTTGTTCATCACCTCCTTTATTATGCTGGTGCTTCTGATTGGGGCAGCTGTGATCGTCTGGAGGAAATCGCGGGGCCGAGCCCAGCCAGTAGAGAAGGGCTATGAAAAGCTGGCTGACCCTAGCAAGTCTTACTCCTCCTATAAGAGCAACTATCGCGAGAGCACCAACTTTGAAGAGGATCAGGTGATTGAGTACAGGGACCGTGACTTTGATGAGGATGACGAGGATGACATAGTCTACATGGGCCAGGATGGCACTGTCTACCGGAAATTTAAGTATGGGCTGCTGGATGATGATGAGGAAGATGAGCTGGAATACGATGATGAGAGCTACTCCTACCAGTAAACAGAGGCCACCCACCCCATTCTACTCACAGGCATGCATGTGGGCATCACGGTTTGGGGTTTTATCCTCACACACCAGGTGGATGTGTGGGTGTTTGCATTTGTTGTCTTCACCATGATTCCAACTAGATTATGTAAGAATGCTGAAACATTTTATTCATCCTTTGAGTGGCTAAACCACATAAACCAGAATTGTTCAACCATCATTGAGGAGCAAGGATAAAATCTCGAAGGATTTTCTTCAAAACAATACTAGTATGTCCAGACACAAAACACAGGAAGTAAAAACAAGAGAGATTTGTACAAACTGTTCTTTGTGACTTTTTTTTTTCCTAAAAAAGGAAATGGACCTATAGAAAATCTGTTTCATGGCTGTATTGTGGAGATATCTACTGCCTCTGGAATTCTGATATTTCTGTCAATGATTTTGGGGGATAAGGAGATGAGTTGTTTATCTTAGGGGATTAGTCTCCCAATAGCTCTCTTTAGGCAGAGATTCATTCTGTAAGGGCAACTAAAGAAGGTTCTCCTCCTCATGCTATTTAACAATTGACTCCAGACAGCCTCTGGTGAACAAAACAGACCACCTCTACTGAGGCTGGTCACGACCTATTTAGAGATGAGGAGAGAAAAAGGAGGTAGCATCACAGCTGAGGAATCATGTGTTTGCTAGGCTCTGGTTCATCTGGTTAATCCAGAGTCATCGTGATTCTAAGGGCAAAGCCAGCTCAGGCAAGAGATAGCAGCAAACCCAGTAGGAAAGAAATCACTAACTTTCCAAGAATTGCAGCATTACACCCTCATGATTTTCTAAGAGTGTTTCTGGTTGGAAACATCAACTAAGACATCAAGTAATAAAAACATAATGGCTGAGTTAACCGAACATAAAATGGGTAGAATGACCAAAACTCTAAAAAAAAAAAGGACTTTAGCTACTAAATCGGAGAGCTTTCATCAATAGCCTGTCATGGAACTGTGGACACTCCATAGAAAAGTTGAAATGGAGTCTCACATGGAAAGTCCCAACTTTCTACTCACTAATTTAATCCAGGTGCTGACCAGCCTTCCAACGCCTTTTGTCCCTGTGATTTTTGTTTCTAGACATTCTATGCCTCCCTTTTTCCACTTTCCTGTCAAGTACATGCTGGAATTCATGCATCCGGGACACTTTTTCTGCAGATAATGCAGAGAGAGGGACTCTTTGCTGTCCTCTTAAGAAATAACTTAAGCAGGGTTTTATGGACTTCTGGTCAAAACAGAAGTCATAGACAGTACCAGGAACAGATAACCACTTCTGGTTAGAAAGTGACATTTTCAGATGATGATGATAATTATAAAAAAAACTTATCGCGCACCTACTATATATCAGGTACCAAGCTAAATACCTTTCAAAAAAAATTACCCCACTTAATACCACCATAACTTTATGAGGTTGGTACCATTATTACTCTGTTTTATATGTAACCCAAGGCTAAGAGAGGTTAAGTAACTAGCCCAAGGTCACAGAAAGCTAATCAAGATTCAAGAAAAAAGAATGGCCCTATAGCACATGTTCTTAATAATTATGCTACACTGACATAAAGTGGGAAAAGAAACATCCTAAATCTAATAAAGGCCTGTCTATCATTTTATTTTATAATATGGCAACTGTATTATCTTTACTAAATTTGTGCATTTTATTATTTTTTAAAGCATGATGTGTCACTGACACAAGAAATCTCTGTGAAGAAGTCTTCAGTTTATAGAAGGCCACAGTGTTTCTTTAGGGGAAAGCTCTTAAAGGTTAGCAGACTTTCTCTGGAAAGGGCCAGATAGTGAATACTTTAGGCTTTGCACAACTACTCAACTCTACCATTGAGGCAAGAATGAAGCCAGCCCATAACAAATGGGTGGGCCGTGCTCCAACAAAACTTTATTTATGGACACTAACATTTGGATATAAGATAGTTTTTACATATCATAAAATGTTATTCTTCTTTCAATTTTTTTCCTTAATCATTTAAAAATATTAAAACCATTTATAGCTCAGGGAAATACAAAAACAGGTGATAGGCCAGAATTGGCCAATAGACTGTAGTTTGCTAACCTCATCTTAAAAATATTCTTAAGAGCCCTAACCGGTTTGGCTCAGTGGATAGAGCGTTGGCCTGCAGACTGAAGGGTCACAGGTTCGATTCCGGTCAAGGGCATGTACCTTGGTTGCGTGCACATCCCCAGTAGGGGGTGTGCAGGAGGCAGCTGATCGATGTTTCTGACTCTCTATTCCTCTCCCTTCCTCTCTGTAAAAAATCAATAAAATATATTTAAAAAAAAAATTCTTAAGAGACCATGTGTATCACACCCAGATATGATATGCTTCCAAAATTTAAGACCATTTAAATTTATCTCTTTAAAATATTTTGAAGCCCTCGTAGTTCCCTTTGTAATTCTTAGAAAAAAATAAAAATACATGTAAGATAGCAATTATATCAATAGACACATTTCTCATCTCTTGCTGTGTAATTAGAGTGTAGCCTATAAAAATAAGTAATTTTGTTTATACTGTGTTTTTCATCTCTCCTGATAACTCTAAACTTCTGATAGACTGACTTTGACATTTTTCTGTGTAGCCTGGAAATCATTTTCCAAGAAAAATAGGTGTTTGTGATACACACTTAAGGATTAAATGAGGTCAAGATGACCTTGAATACTAAGAAAAATTGTGTTGTTACTCTATGTGAGCCTGAAAAGAAGGTTCATGCTGTGTATTGGTTCAGTTTGACATCTTTCCTTCTTTGTTTTTAGTCTGCCACATTATTCTCAGACTTACGTTGCATACTGTGCTAACAACTGTTAAATAGGTAAATATGTGTTTGGAAAACAAAGTCATTCTTTGGTTTTCTTTGTTTGCAAAGAACTTGGAAATATTAAAAGCATCCTTGTAGACTGGAAACACATCAAGAGGCTGAGCAAGAGCTTGGGAGGTTCCAGTTTATAGAAAGTAATTTTAAAATTGGAAATAAAATTAAATCAAGATAAGATAATTCTATGGGAACTTATTAACAGACTATTTCTGAGCACTTTTTATGCATTAGTACAATTATGCACCACTTAATGATGGAGATACTTTCTCAGAAATGCATTGTTAGGCAATTTAATTATTGTGTGAACATCATAAAGTGCACTTACAGAAACCTAGATGGTACAGCCCACTATACACCTAGGCTAATGGTATAGCCTATTGCTCCTAGGCTGTAAATCTGTACAGCATGTTATTATACTGAATATTATAGATAATTATAACAATAGTATTTATGTATTTAAACATACCTAAACATAGAAAAGTTACAGTAAAAATACAATATAAAAGATTAAAAATGGTACACCTGTATAGAGTACTTACCATGAATGGAGCTTGCAGGACTGGAAGTTGCTCTGGATGAGTCAGTGAGCAAGTAGTGAGTGAATGTGAAGGCCTAGGACATTACTGTATACGACTATAGGCTTTATAAATACTGTAGAAAAAAATACACTAAATTTGTAAAAAAAAAAAAAAAAAAAAGTATTTTCTTCTTCAATAATAAATTGACCTTAGCTTCCCATAACTTTTTTACTTTATAAAAACACTTAGCTTAAAAGACACATTGTAGTGCTGGCCGGTGCTCAGTGGTTAGAGCGTCAAAGCCCTGGTCAGTGGCTCAGTGGTTAGAGAGTTGGCCCATGCATGGAAGCATTTCAGGATTGATTCCATCAAGGGCATGTACCTGGGGTGTAGATTCAATCCCTGGTCCCAGTTGGGGCACACGTGAAGGCAACCAATTGATGTCTGTCTCTCTCTCTCTCTCTCTCTCTCTCTCCCCCCCCCCCCATCCCTTTCACTCTAAAAATCAATGGAAAAAATATCCTTAGGTGAGAATTAAAAAAAAAAAATCCTGCTGGGCTGGCGTGGCTCAGTGGTTGAGTGTCGACCTATGAACCAGGAGGTCACAGTTTGATTCCTGGTCAGGACACATGCATGGGTTGCAGGCTCGATCCCCAGTATGGGGCATGCAAAAGGCAGCCCATCAATGATTCTCTCTCATCATTGATGTTTCTCTCTCTCTCTCCTTCTCACTTACTCTCTGAAATCAATAAAAATATATTTTTTAAAAACCCACATGGTTCAGCTGTACAAAAATAACTTCCTTTTTTATATTATTATTCTATAGACTTATTTATTTATACCTTTTTAAATTTCTTATTTGGCTCTTTGTGGGTTCCACATGCATAGGTTAACCTCAGATGTGCAGGGCCTACTGTAGAATTAAAAGTTAAAAGCAGATCTTCATGTTTGAGAGTGTTGGTCCCTCTTATCCCCCAAGTTGTTCAAGAGTCAACTATCTATATATATAAAACCCTAATATGCAAATAGACCGAACAGCAGAACAACCGAACAACCAGTCGCTATGATGTGCACTGACCACCAGGGGGCACGCGCAGAACATGGCAGGTGTCGGCAGCAGGTGGCAGAGCAAGGAACATGGTGGGCATTAGCTGCAATGGGATGGTGGAGCAGGTAAGTGGGGGGACCCAACCAAGGTGGGGCACCAGTCGCTGTCATCAGGGCAAGCCTCTGGTGGTTACTAAAAATTCTTTCCTCCCATGTGCCACAGTCCGACTGGTTGCTCACACCTGCCGCTGATGCCGGCCCTGCTTGCACCCGCTGCTGGCACTGGATCTGCCACTCGCATCTGCTGCTGGTGCCTAGCGCTGGCCCCAATTGCTCGGTACTATCAGCAGGTGAGAGTGGAGGCTGCTGGCTCCAATCATCCCTGAGGGCTTCTCCACCTCCCCCTGCTCCTGAGGGGTGATCAGGGCAGCAGCCGCCGCTTGCACCTGTTGCTGGCTCAAGCCCCAATTGCTCCACACTGTCAGCACGTGGGAGCGGCGGTGAGAGTGGGGCTGCCAGCAGACAGGGGACCAGGGGCCGTGACAGGAGGGGTTGGGTGGGGGTGCGGAGGGTGGACCAAGACCCGCCCCTGTGCCCACTGCAGCCTCTTGGCCCACAGTGCCTTTCGAGGTGCACAAATTTGTGCACTGGGTCCCTAGTATCTGATAAAGGGCAATGAGATGGCTGTGAGGAGGTTAGAAAAATCATGACTCATCTTCTGGAGCTTTGCCACACAGAATAAAAGCTTTTCAATATCAAGGAAAAGAAGGATAGGACAGGGTAGCTGTTAGATAGTCTGAGAAGAATGCCTCCCACTCTAACCAAGTGTTTATTGATAAAAACTGATCTCAGCCTGCAAGGGAAATAATATATACAAGGCTTATTAAACCCTTAAATAAGGCAATTATGTTTGTCAAACAAAGAATTATAATACGAGAACAGAACAAGATTGAGGTCAGGATTACCATCCTTCTAAATTACTTTTATCAGTCAACTCTTTTTGGTGGCTAGGAGTGATCCTGGGCCACATACAAATTCTACTGCATCCTTTAGGCTGCTTTCAGTTACCAATGGTACAAAATTCAACCCAAACCAGTTTAAATACAAAAAGAATTTATTGGCTCACTTAATCAAAAAGTCTAGGGCTAGAAGTGGGATGAGGTACTGCTGAAAATAGGGCTCACACCATGATATCAGGCACTGGTTTATTTCTATCTCTCCCTTCTATCTTTTGTTATGTTGGCTCCATTCTCACTGGAAGTCACTCCTCACATTGGCAGGATGGCTGCCAGGGTGCCAGGCGTCACATCCTTTTGGGTCCACATCCAATAGGAAAAAGGCCCTACTCTGATCCAAGTCTCAGAAAAACTTCTGTGGTATCTCATCGGCTCAAAAAAGGCATTTGACAGTTTCCATGGTATAAATACTCCCATCATTGCCAATTTCAAGCTTCAACTGTGATGTCACTTAATTTGGAGTTGGGAGGAAAGGTAGAGAGGTGAACCATTATATAGTGTTTCTACCATACAGATGCATTTGATACAAGCAACCTCAAGAGTATAGCTAATAATCAATGTAAAACAACAAGGGGGTGATGAGTTTTTAATATAACTTCTTTACTTGAAAGTTTTATAACTTAATTTTTAATAATAGCTGTGCCTAACAACTAACTTGCAAAAATTCCTATAAAATTAACATTGGCACCCTAGCCGATTTGGCTCAGTGGATAGAGCATCAGCCTTTGGACTGAAGGGTCCCAGGTTCGATTCTGGTCAAGGGCACATGCCTGGGTTGCAGGATCCCCAGTATAAAATTAACATTGGCACCCTAGCCGATTTGGCTCAGTGGATAGAGCATCAGCCTTTGGACTGAAGGGTCCCAGGTTCGATTCTGGTCAAGGGCACATGCCTGGGTTGCAGGCTCGATCCCCAGTAGGGGGTGTGCAGGAGGCAGCCAATCAATAATTCTCTCTCAACATTGATGTTTCTATCTCTCACTCCCTCTCCCTTCCTCTCTGAAATTAATAAAAACATATATTTTTTTAAAATTAGCAATTGCTTTCACAAGCTGGGGCAAACCAGATTCAACACACCACTCTTTTTAGATAGAATCTTTTCTTCCGTAATTGTTTTCTTTCTCTCAATATCAAATCTCTCACCCAGAATTTCCTGACTTTTTCTTCATTAGTGCCTCCACTCCAATGTTATCAGTAGGCCACAAAATCATTACTTTTTGTTCATTCCCACCAGCAATCAAAGAAAAACAAATTTAATCAGTAATGTCTTAGCAAAGACTTTTAATATAGCACACAGTTATGGAGTTCTATTCACTGCCACTGTAGTGACATGGACAATTTCATGTATTACTTGATAAGAGTAAGCCAGTGTATTCATTTTCTATCACTGCATAACAACCTACCACAAATTTAACAGGGTCTCCTAGGGTCAAAATCAAGGTGTCAGCCAGGCTGGCTCTTACCTGGAAGCTCTGAGGAATAATTTTTTTCCAAGATACCCAGGTTGCTGTCAGAGTTCAGTTTCCTGTGGCTGCAAGACTGAGGTCCCCACTTGCTTTTCTGGCTGTGGGTCAGGAGTTACTCTCAGCTCTGAGAAGCCACTCTCTGGTCTTGTGAATGTCCCTCCTTCCTCCCCTTTATTTTATTTCTTTTTAAATAGATTTTTATTGATTTCAGAAAAGAAGGAAGAGGGAAAGAGAGATGGAAACATCAATGATGAAAAAGAATCATTGATCTGCTGCCTCCTGCATGCACCCTACTGGGGATCGAGCCCACAACCCGGGCATGTGCCCTGACCAGGAATCCAACCATGACCTCCTGGTTCATAAGTCAACCCTCAACCACTAAGCCGTGGCAGCCAGCCTTCCTCCCATTTAAAGCTGACATTCATGCATTGAATCCTCTTCAGGCTCAGAATCTTCCTGACTTTCCCTCTTGCTACCCGCCGGAGAAAACTCTGCTTTTAAAAGGCTTATGCGATTAGATTAGGCCCAATCTCCCTTTGGTTTTAATGCAACATAATTGTAGGCATGATACCTCATCACATTCACAGTCCTGGGCATTAGAGTGAGGAATCCTGAGGGGCTATTTTAGGATTTGCCTACCAAAGTCTTTTGGAAATCAATTTAGCAAAATATGTCAAGTCTTTTCAATGTTTGTTCTATTTGAATTCACCAATTCCTTGCTGGAAAATATAAACAGAACCGAAGTGTTCACAAAAATAAAGTTTGTTTTTGTTTATAATTTAAAACTACTTCACAGCACTTTAAACGTAAATTGGTAAAAACTACACAAAATATGCTATAATGGTTACACGTAAAAAAATAAGCAAGAAATAAAAGTTTATGTATAATACCATTTCAAGTGTATTTCTGAAATTACAAGCCTATGTGGATTATGCAAGCTATAAACTGTAGAAAGCAAAGATAAAAAACATTGTCTGCCCCCAAAGAGCTCAATATTGAGGCAGAAAACCAGACATGTGTACAAATAAAACGAGGGAGAATGCAAGCAAAGCAACAATTCAAGGAAAAAACAATAAAATCATTGGAACACAGAGAATGTTAGAAAAAGCAAATTGTTGCATCTATGCTATTTTGGGAGAAAAGTTGAGGAAAGTGTTTAGGAGAATAAATGGGACATGAAGAGCTCAGTAACCCTGGGCAGCAAGTCTCCACCTCGACTTTCCTGTGGTCTGCAAAATGGCAAGCACTTTTCACCTGACCTTGAAGTCACGGGTCAATTTCAACTACATGCGATAAAGGGCATTAGTTAGTCCTCAGGCAGACCTGGGCTCCTTGAAGTTAGTAGAGGCCAATAAATAGAGCAAGCAGATGGTATCTTTGTTGGACCCTACCTTCTCTCCCTACATCATTTCTTTCTTGTGCTCTTGTTCTCAAGACAATAATGAGCCTTAAAAAAAAAAAGGGAAGTACCACAAATGTCAAAAAATATTGGCTTAGTACCAGAATGACCAACTATGCCCTCACTTCAGTTCCAAAAATACATCTTAAAAAACAAAAAAAAACAAAACATCTCATTCCATCCATTCATAAACTACTCCTAAGTACAACCTCTTTTATTTTTCCCCTTTACTCCCTCCCATGTCATTTTAGCAGCAGTGAAAGCTCCTTAATAGTCTCCCTCCCATAAACCTACTATTTTGAAAGGATTTGTGAAGATTACAGGAGGGGGAAAAAAAGTAGACTACTTGCTCTATACAATAATCTGGAACCAAAGACACACCCAATTATTGTTCACAAGGCTTTCTTCTTGGCAAAACAAATACACTCGAATGAGTGGTGTTAAGTAACCAGATCATTAACTGGATTTTCTTACATGTTTTCTCAGCAGATAGAGAAACTGGAGATTGTTCTTTCAGAATCCCAAACAGTGATTTGCTCCAAAATCAGGAGAAAATTAAACTCAATTTTCACTGAAGTGATCCAAGTTTTTGTTAAAGGGCCATACATTCAATAAACACATTGGCCAAATGCTTGACCTTTAATGAAATGTTTATCTCCCCATAGTTTTTCATTCTCTAAAAAGCAATCATAGTTCCAATCCCAGCAGAACAGTTTCTTAATAGAATCCTATTTATACCTTGATTGTCTAAGAGCATTCAGGCTTATACAAGAAACCCCTCCTTTCTCTCAAGTCTTCAAAAACTCAAATGTTAGAGTTTGGCTACAAAGCCATAGGTCAGTGGTTCTCAACCTGTGGGTCGCGATCCCTTTGGCGGCCGGACGACCCTTTCACAGAGGTCGTCTAAGACCATCCTGCATATCACATATTTACATTACGATTCATAACAGTAGCAACATTACAGTTATGAAGTAGCAACGAAAATAATTTTATGGTTGGGTCACAACATGAGGAACTGTATTTAAAGGGCCAGAAGGTTGAGAAACACTGCCATAGGTAATCTTAGGAGTGCTGAGAACATTGGAAAAGGAAAGAGGACAGCAATCCAGTCTTTCCCTATGTCACTTTTACTTTGAATCCATGTAGGAAACCCCTTACAATACAGGATTGGAAAGTGGCCTAAGAACTAAGCCTGAGGCCCTTTTTTGTTGTTGTTTTTTGTTGTTGTTAATTCTCACTCGAGGATATTTTTCCATTGATTTTTAGAAAGAGTGGAAGGGAGGGAAAAAGGGAGAGGGAGAAGGAGGAAGTTTGAGATGCCCGAGAAGGGGGCGGGGGGGGGGGCGGGGGTTGCCTCCCGCACTCACCCAAACGAGGGCCAGGGATCGAACCTGCAACTCAGGTACATGCCCTTGACTGGGAATCACACCCATAACCCTTTGGTCCAAGGGCTGACACTCTAACCACTGAGAAACACTGGCCAGGGCATGAGGCCCTTCTAAAACATCAGTTCCTGTGCAATTGCCCAAAAGACCCTCCTGTGAAGCTGACCGTGAACTTTAATATATTTGGAGCACTGTGAAACTTGTAAAATGCATCAGCTTCTGAATCTACCTCCACCCCCAAGGTCAAAGAATTTTGGCAGCTTTGGGGATAAGGAATGAAGAGCTTTTTAAGATCCATAGAACATGTAGATAGAAGGAAAGCACTGAGGAAGATGGCTTGATATGGAAGAAGAATTTCTTTCCAAGACACAGAGAATTAATTCAAAGAGACCTGGTTTTCAAATGCAAGATATCTTCCTTTCTATCTTGGTTCTGTGTGACGCTGGCCGAGTCACTTGAGATAATGTATATATATGGCTGTGCTTGTATATAGTAAACTTGTAAACTGTAGAACTGAGTGTAAACCTTTACTGTTGGCCATTTTAAAAGGTAATTCTTGGCCCTTTAAAAAAAAAAAAAAAGCCACATACGAGAGCATTTGAGATTTTGCTTCCTAGCATTGGCATCAGTTTGGTTCAAATAAACTCATAAAAATTTTAAAAAATAAAATCAAAGACAAAAGGCACACACATTCTGCCATTGGGCCTCACCTATGTGCAGCTTTATACTCCTTCCAAGGTAGGGAGGGCTTTACATTGTCCTATATCAGACTTTAAAAAAAAATCTTCCTGGTTTCTTCTACTTCTGGGCTAAAAACAAAAAACAAACACCCCGTTATTTATTAATTTTGTGTGTAACCTGCTTAGAAGTCTTTGCCTAATTGGCAGGAGGCGGTAGGAGGAGGGGCTGGCCGTCCTCACCCCACCTGACCTTCCTCTGCTGGGACATCAGAGCTGTTTGCAGGGTGAAGGAAGGGGATGTTGGAAAGGAGGGAGGAGACCACATGAATGATTCAGGAGGCCACAGGGCAACCCCTGCTCTTTTTCCTACTGTCTCGCCAGCTGCTCTGAGCAGCAAAGACAGAAGAAATCTGTAAGTTTCTTCTCTGTTGTTTGGTGCCATCTGTTTCCTTTCTCATTCCTTTCCTGAAAATTTTTTTCAATAAACACTGTGAAATGGACACCAGAGGATGTTTACAGAAACATATTCATCTTTCCTCAAACGTAGACTCTTACTTTGGGCATTTGCTGTTCTTTCCTCCACATCCTGAAGGTACCAGAAAAAAATGAAGGGCATGGTGCTCCCTTATTTCCTACAGCTGGGTGAGGTAAAGAGTTTATGATTCCTCCCACAGAAAGGCATTCAACACATATTTCCTGGAGATCTAAAATATACCAGGCACCACATGGGATGATGGAGATAACGTCAAATAAATTGGAATTGCTCTGGGAGACTTGTTCCTCAACATCCGGGACATCACCTCATTCCACTTTGTACCCCAGTGCACAGCAGAATTCTACTACACAGTAGTTGTCCCATAAATATTTGTGCAGTGCCTATGTGCTCCCGGAAATCATCGTCTACAGATGAATAACACTGGACCCTACATACTATAACCTAAGGGACAATTTGCTGGGTCCTCTCAAGATGGTGGCAATTACAATGTTACCTTTGGCCAGGGGACCACTATTACAACAATAATTGGCATTTATCAAGTACATACAGTTTTTCAGCACTTTGCCCTGGCCGGTGTGACTCAGTTGGTTGGGCTTCATCCCGTGCACCAAAAGATTGCCAGTTTGATTCCTGGTCAGGGCACATGCCCAGGGATGCTGACTTGATTCCTGGTAGGGGGATGCAGGGGGCAGCCGATCAATGTTCTGCTCTCACATCCATGTTTCTCTCTCCCTGAAAAATCAATAAAAAATCTTTTTTAAAGAAAGCAGGTTACATGGAGCAGTTTGTTTAATCCCTTTAACCATCATAACAGCCCTATAAAGTAGCCACTATTGTTGGCCAGTATTTCACAGATAAGACACTAAGCCACAGAGAGGCAAGATAAACAGCATAGAAACTGGCTCCAGAGGTCGTTTCTAATCTCCCAGATTGCAGCGGCCTAATCCCCCAGAACCAAACACAAGGAGAGTAAACAAAAACAGGAGCTTCCAAACTTTTTTGGACTGCGATCCACAGTAAGAGAAAAAATACACACCAACACCTATTTATAAACCTGAAGCACAAGTTGCAGGAAACAATACTTATCTAAATTACATATTGTATCATGCTCTAATGAAGCTGATCAGAACCCACTAGTTGGATTTTATGACACACCGTTTAAAAACTCTGGGTTAAGGGAAAGAGCCCAGCCCTACCTGGCTGACACCTGAGCTTGCTGAGCTTAAAGTAGATTCTTTCTCTGAATTTTTCCTTCTGGGGCAACTCAATTGCAATGTCTGTGGTGTGTCCAAAGGTTCCTCTAGGCCAGGGGTGGGCAACCCCTGGCACGCGTGCCAAACATGGCACGCCAGTAACTTTTGCTAGCATGTGAAACCCTCTCTTATAATCTTCCATTTACAATTTTTTTCTTGATATTGACTTTTTTATTTTTCAGATAAATTCAGTGTAGGTGCATCTTAGATAAATAAATAATTTTACATAACAAGTTATCTTAAAGACCATAGACATGGATTGACGAGAAAGGGGAAGAGCAATTTCTATGCCTCTGCCTTAACTCTCCCTGCCTTCCTAGATCCAACCAGTGTTTTGGTTTCATCCACATACGCTTGTGAATCTTTGTTCTCAGTGATGAATTTTGTTAAGTCTCATAATAGGAGTAGCCTGACGGATGAAAGTAGTAGCTCGTGCATATCTCTGAAGGTCACGAAATATAAACCTGATGTAAAATCTCTGTCATCAGTGATGCAGCAGCAAAAGTCCCACTGATAATATCAAACGGAGTCATAAAGTTTTCTGTCGGACTATCAGTGTACATGTATACATTAAAAAATAAATGTATTTTTCATCATCATATACTGTGTTTTTGTCACTCGAATGAATTTTATTATTTCTTCAAGGTTCTTCACATACATACACCTTAAGAGATATCAAGTAGGCGTAACATGTTCTCAAAAAATTAGGGTTGGCACGCAGAAGAATTTTGAGTCAGACATTTTGCTGGTTTTGGCACGCACTCACAAAAAGGTTGCCCACTCCTGCTCTAGGCTCTTTAGACCTGAGCTTCTGGATATTCCCTTTGCCCCTCTTCTGAGTCACCTCGCCATTCCAGGCTGCCACCTTGGGTAATTTCTTCCAGGTATGGCTCCAGACACATCTGCCTCCTTCCCTCTCCCCCTCCACCGAGAGCAAATGTGCCACCTTCTCCCTGCTCTGTTGCCTAAAGCCAATATAGCTAGTTTCTCATACAATCCTCATGTCCCTCCTCCCAATGGGCACATGCTCTGATAGATATACCCTTGAAGAGGATAGACAGAGCATACTGAAATTTATCTCCAAAGGAATCCATCCCCCTTCAACCCCACTCCTCTTTAAGTAGGAGGAAGGAGAAGGGCAGAACAGGATTCCTTCTCTTAGCATGAACTTGGTTTTTAGGGCTTAGTATTGCAATACAGGGCATTTAGCATTATCTACTGCAAAGATTTTACCCTTGACAGGCTCTTCCAGGAATAAGAAGAGTTTCACATTCACATGATTTTACAGATGGGTGGGCTATGGATAAGCGGAGGGAATAGGGAGAAAATGAGCACAGGCTTGGAATCTGGAATGATCAGTTTGCAGATTACTAGGGTACCTGCGTTTGTTGTCAAAGTCTGTGTATAATAGAACTGTGCAGGGGGGGAAAAGATGGATGTCAATGAAATAACTTATAACAAGTAGCCCAAGGAGCTTGCCAGGGGCTTAGGGCTTAAGCCTGGGCACTCTTCCTGGACATAATTGACTCTCCTGATCCAGTGGGTGCCCTGGATCCGTGTCACGTCCCGATTGCCCCGGAGCCAGACCTTGTTCCTGCCCACGGTCAAGAGGATTAAGGGTATGTGTTTATGAACTTTCTGCCTTTCTGATGCCTCTGCCAAAAGTTTGATCTCTAGTTTTGCTAATGCTATCCTTGCACCCAAAACATTCGGGCCAGTAGAAACAAGAGACAAGCACAGGGTGAGCTGCCATGTCCTGCGAAAGCTGCTAACTAGTGGGCCTCGAAATCACCTACCACTCCACCATCCATAGCTCCCCAGGGCCCATGGGCACAACCCCAACAGGGACAGGCAACCACGCCTGAGTCTACTAAGACGGTATCCCTCTGGAAAGAGGTTGAAGACCTGGGTTCCACACTCAGCTATGGCATTTTCTCCCTGTGCAGTTTGAGTCACTGAGTTTCTCTTTGACTTTCAGTTTCTTCATCTGAAGTGTGGTAACATCTAATTGATAGTGGGGAACCACGAAGTGACGCAAATAAAGGCACATTGAAGCTCCTGTTGTTACAAACGCTAACACTTCCCATTGGTCAGTAGATGAAATGGAGAGAATGTAATAACCTATCTCTTGAATCTCCATGAACTTACATACTATTTCTGAAATTTCAATGTATCTGTATTTGACTTTTAAAACTGTGTTCTTGGGATTTGGTTAATTCTCACTCAAGGATATTTTTCCATTGATTTTTAGAGAGAGTGGGAGCTGGGGGGCGGGGGAGACACAAACATCGATGTGAGACACTTGGATTGGCTGCCTACCGCACAAGCCGGGGATCGAGCCTGCAACCAAGGTACATGCCCTTGACCAGAACTGAACCCAGGACCTTTCAGTCCGAGGGCTGATGCTCTATCCACTGAGCCACACTGGCCAGGGCTAAAACTGTGTTCTTACAAAGAGCATGATATCCTCAATGTAGCTAAGCTGCTGTAGTAATAGATATTTCATATTATCCATTCCTTTGCAAGACTGTCTGAAAAGGAAGAAAATAAATGTTCAAAAAGGACAGAATCTGAACACTTTCTTCCATCTTTTAAAACTTCAAAAAAGTATTCAAATTAAATCTATAGGAAACAGTAGAAAACAGGTCTAGCTGGTCAAGCTGAGGGCCAGGTGAAAATCCTCATTTGGAAATATGGGTGAAAAAGCAGAATATTATTAGGGGTTTTGGGGTCCAGTAGATTCAAAAACATAATAAAAAACTTCATTTGACAGAGACACTGTACTGATGTGGGGAACTTTTAATAAATTGAAAACACCAGCAAATCCATAAGCAAAACAACTCGCTGGGCAGCTATGGAAAATACTTTGAAGGCTCAGAGAGGCCTACAGGGACCCTGACATTCACCAGGAATTCCCATGAGTGACTCAGCAATAGGTATTTGTTTAGTGGATCCAACCCACACCAGGAAATTCCCCTTTTTAGAATTTATGTTCCCTTTGCTTCCAGAAAAGTGCTTATGGTGCTATTATGTATACAAAATGAAATGGTTGGCATGGAAATAGAGAATGGGAACTTTGAGAGAGGAAGAGGCAAGTAAGCTAATCAATTCAAACAGAAGTTTAAGTATAACCTAGCAATGGAGGCCTTTAATCAAATGCAGTCTTCAGTAGAACCCACAGATATAAAACAGTTAAAGTACGCAGGGTGAGCAGGGGCAGAGCTTCCCTTGCTTGCCCTTCACCCAGGGCACTTCCAAGAGGCCCTCAGGATCTTTGCAGAACATTTTGAAAATCAGTTTTGGTAGTTATTAGAGCTCCTATGATTGGACATCAGCCCTGAGCTTCCCACAAAGCAAGATAAAAAAGGGAAACACTATAGGTTATATACTTTTCCTTCTTCTTCAGATTAAGAAGGTTTTATCAGTCTCTGGAACATTCTAACTTAGCGTAAGAAATGCTTTTTTTGAATGGCTGAAAAAGTGCATGGACAGCATGTACTCAGGTTATCATTTCCTTCAGAGTTAGATAAGGGTGCTAGATATGTCTTTTTCTTTAACTGCCCAGTTATCTAACCACCTCCTTATGTGTAGAGAATTGTCTCCCACTGTATGCGTCTTGGTGGAAAAGCACGTCTCTGGCCAGAACCGGTTTGGCTCAGTGGATAGAGCATTGGCCTGCAGACTCAAGGGTCCTGGCTTCGATTCCGGTCAAGGGCATGTAACTTGGTTGCAGGCACATCCCCAGTGTGGGGCGTGCAGGAGGCAGCTGATCAATGTTTCTCTCTCATAGATGTTTCTGGCTCTCTATCCCTCTCCCTTACTCTCTGTAAAAAATCAATAAAATATATTTTTTAAAAAAATAAGAAAAAAGAAAAGCACGTCTCTGTACAGAAGCTGAAACAGCCAGATACTCAGTTTCCCAGCCCCCCTTGCAGCTAACACTTGAACAGGTGTCCAAAGCTGGACCAATAAGATTCTGATTGTATAAAGATTACTTTCTGGAACAGGGGCAGCCAGCAGTGTGGAGGATGTGTTTCTGGTGGCATTTGGTGGCACTGTCCTCAATGAACTGGCTCTGTGGTGTGACTTTGGCTCCGGTTCTGACCCTTCGGTTCAGAGGTCCCCTTTTCTCACCCAGTCTCCAGCTTTCCTATCCATTTCCTGAGCTAACCATGATTCTCCCAATAAATTCCTTCCCTGCTCAGATCAGCCAGAATCCATTTCTGTTACTTGTGACCAGTCAGATTCCCAATTCAAATGGTAATAACATTCGAGGCTTAGGTCTGCTATGGAAAAGACAAAAGATGACACAGTGCACTGAATATTTGTGTTTATAACTTAGAACTCAACTATATGGGCTCGTTGGACAAGAGTATGAGAGAGAAAAGAAACTTATTTGTTCAGTTATCCTTGGCTGCTCAAAATCAACCAAGGCCACTACTGTCCCCGAATAATAAAGCCTTAGCCAAAATACACAAAAAAATAAAAACCTTGATTCCCAGCTTTAGTCAAGCATCGTGAAGGAGACAATCAATCGATGTTCCTCTCATATCAATGTTTCTCTTCTCTCCCTCCTTTTCTTTCCACTCTCTAAAAAAAGAAAAAAATATCCTTGGGTGAGGATTAACAAAAAAAAGATACATTGTTTGCCATGAATTTATCCATGCTTCCCCTTCTCCAACATTAACTTTAAATATTATAAACTAGAGACCCGATGCATGAAATTCATGCAAGAGTAGGCCTTCTTCTCCCCGGCTGCTGGCTTCCCTCTGGCACCTGAGACCCGGGCTTCCTTCGCAGCCCTGGCTTTGTCCGGAAGGTCGTCTGGTCTAATTAGCATATTATGCTTTTATTATTATAGATACCCAATATTTGTTAAAATCAGTTCTCTGTGCAGATTAGGGAAATAGGACTTGTAATAAGTTATCTTTAAAATTACCTTCTATATACCTTTGTCTCCATCCCAACCAAATCTGATGCCAAGTGAATAATACAATCAATGTACTGCTTCTGGGGCCCAAAAGACTCTGTAATCAATCTCTTAAGCATCCAAAGATTTTTAACTTCTGTCAATATAAACAAAAGTCTCCAGTGACCAAAAATCACTTTAGTTGTTAGGAAGAAAAAACGCACAGTATGAACATTATGAAACTAAGACTTTATTATTTATAGTTTACCCCCAAGCTACAAGCACTCTATCATTAAATCACAAGTGCATACACAATTACAACAGTTTGCTGTATTATGTGAACATACCATCACATTAAATATAAATAATTTTCTATTTCATAGCTTAATTGGCTCATAAACAGTTTCCCTAGGAGGAAAAAAGTGTTTTGTGTTCTTTAAGAAACTGGCATATATAAACGAAGTGCTACATGTTCACTTAGACTTTGAGTAAATCTAAAGATGAAGCTTTTGGGGGTTTTCATATAGTGAACGCTGGAATGGTGGCGATAGATGCAATCCTTTGCAAGTCAGAGGATATTCTAAATGGAAAAAACTTGACATGCGATTGTTTAAAGGAAAAAAATAATCAAAGTCAAGAAAAAATGTTGAATATCTACTCTTAGAGAACAGTGCTATACAATACAAAAATGAAACCTACAAATTCAAAATACACTCATTTTAATGTTTTAAAAGACAGACCAAAATAACTGATAGGCAGAGAGTCCAGACCAATCATAGCTGCGGCAGATGTAAAAAAAAAAAAAACATGATATAATGATTTGACCTCTAATTTTCCATAAAGAAAATTAGTCATGACTAATTAAAATTTCATGAGTATTTATGTTTGTAGTAATATTTTAATGCACAAAATATAAAAAATACAATGTGTGAGTTTTCCCTCTTAGGCTTATAAGATATCAAACCTGTTTTAATACATTTACTTTTAAAAGCCTTCTGTTTAGCAGCACATGCTATACAAGTACATACACGCTAGTCTTTTACTATAGTTAGTTTTCATTTCAAACTAGTGACTTGTCTTTTTACCCATAGCTTTATACATTTCATTTCCCTTATAAAACACTTGCTATTTCTAGTGGTAAATTTTAGTCAACATATTACATAGACAAAATCTGGATTTTTAAAATGAATATTGTTAGTACTGTAGCATGATGGGTTTAATTGAACATGAAGCATAATAATAATTACATTGTACTGCTTAAACTAAGTCACAGCTGTCGGATTTTAGAGAACAATGAATGAATAAGTAAGATGATTTTTCATCAGTGGCCATTCATTATTTTGCTTTTCGGAACCTGGAAGAAATTGTCTTCTTTGAGTTTCAAATGCTCTGGTAAATCTAGTCGTTTCTTAGCTTCCTCAATATCACCTTGAATTGCTGAAATAAGTGACTCTGCGAGAGAATATAAAGATAATGAGAACTGCTGCTATACTTCTTACTACTCCTATGTTCAACCTCTCCAAAATGCTCCCCTCAAGGCTGGCTGTGTCTGTGGAACAGGATAGTTGCCTAGTAATTGTTCTACCCATTCTTCCAGACTTAAGTAAAAAAGAATAATTCCTCATATGGTTGTTGTGAGGATAAAATGAGTTAATCCATGTAAGGCACATATTAAATGCTCAAATATTATCTGTACTGCCATGGTTATTACTAATAGAAGCAGAAATAGCTGCAAGGATACTTAATATAACTAAGAACTTACCTAAAGAATCAAAGTTCTTTTCTGGTCTGAGGTAGCCAGCAATGGCCACATTGAGGATTTCCCCATAGAAGTCCTCTTTGAAGGTATGCATGATATGAGTTTCCTACATCAAGAAATGTTTAGAAAAAAATTATTACCATCCCATTTACAGAATAAAGCTGAAATTTGAAATACACATATTAATGGTGGAATAATTTAAATAAAACAACCAACCCTGGTTAGATCTTGAAAGACAGGTTAAAACATAAATATAGTTTTTCCTGAATTCTTCCACTGTTCCTGTTCCTGCCCCTGGCCTCACATGTAAACATTAGTAAAGTAGAAGTTACATCACAAATCTAGCATGATTTGCTGCTTAAAGAAAAAACATCATGCAGCAAAGTAATTAAGAGTCTTACCAAGGTGAAAAAACTGAGCGAAGACATCAAAGAGGGAATCATTGTAAAGTATTAAGAGATGTTACCACTAATAGAACTAGCTCTAAAGTTAACCAGGATCCATGTGTCTCTAACACACTCATTTCAGAAACTTTTGAGGGCTATCCAAAGCTGAAGACTGATGTGGGGGGTAGAAGAGCCCAAGCAGGTTCCTGATCTAGGAATGATGTAACAAATGGGTACAACATGTGTTGAAACAAAATGGTGCAGGGGGTAGAAGCAGCTCTGGAAATCTGAATTTAGTAGGTGCCTATTAAAAAAACACACAAATCTGAACTCAAAAGGCAGAAAAAGCAATGTAAAGAGCAAGCAAATGCACAAGGCAGTTGAGGCTGGATTGGGATGGTGGCACTGGGAACTGAGAGGGTTACACAATTTAGAAACACGTAATTTGAGACTAGAAGTATATTTTGAAGTGTGTAACTTAAGAAAATTTAATCTATAAAGTGATCCTTTAAATCTGAAGCAGGTGTTACAAATCAGCTAGGAGGTATTACTAGGCTATTCATTAATAAAACTGAGATAAGAGCAATTTATGCCTAATATGACCTACCTAAAAGAAATCAAAGACAAAAATCTTAGTAACTCTTTCTTACCAAACATAGCAAGTTCACCCTGCACTTACAATAATTCAGACCAAAAACAAAACAAAATTTGCACATAGATTTTTCTATTAAGGTAAGTTTTCTTTTTTCTCTTATATAAAACTAGAGGCCTAATGCACGAAATTCATGCAAGAGTAGGCCTTCCTTTCCCCGGCTGCTGGCTTCCCTCACAGCCCCAGCTTCCTCTGGAAGGTTGCCTAAGTAGCATATTATGCTTTTATTATTATAACTTAGTCTTTCATAATCTTCTGAGTTTGTTTGGGTGGGGCAGGGTCATGATCCTTTCAAGACATTAATATGGGCTCTCTCCAAATGTCCCTAACTAAAACTGCATGCAAATTAATGGTGTTTATGGATTTTATGAAGCCCACTAAAAGAAAGAGAACTGATTTAAACAATTTTAAAAAAGAAAATATGGATATTAGAAACTTTACTTAAAGCTCTTATTAGAGCTTTTGTTTTGTTAGATAACTAAATCATTTGTTTATACAAGAATTGAACTTAAGAGAAGCAAGGAAGTAATGTAGCAAGAGCAATAAGTTAAAGTCTCAGGTCGCACATTTGGCTTTTAAAAGGATACCTTAACCTCTCTGGAGCTCAGTTTTCTCATCTGTAATTGAGGGATGAGTTAGAAGAGAAATGGCAAAAATGTCCACTTTCCCTAAATTGATATACAGATTCAATGTTATGCCAATCAAAATCTTAGGGTTCTTTTTAATGACAGAAACTGAGGAACAAATATAACCAGAAACATAGAAGCATGCATGGAACAGACTGAG
>NW_005360124.1:7608919-7609963 GCF_000412655.1 Myotis brandtii | reverse complement strand
CCTATCGACACAGACATGTGAAGGCCTGGGGGGGGGTGGTGAAGGGTGAAATGGGGTGTCACTGGGGATGGGGAAGGGGAGAAGGGGATATCTGTAATACTTTCAACAATCAACTTTTAAAAAGCTTTAAGACATATAGAAAATAGTAATAGCTTAAGTCCTTCCTTATTAGTTTAAATAAAAATGATTAAACTCTCAAAAGGCAGAGATTAGCAGGATGATTAAAAAGATAAGAGTCAACTATACACTTCCAGGGACAAAGTTTTAAAATGAAAGGGAAAAGTTACCGTCAAATAGTAACTAAGTACTTCACTCTTAAATCCTTCAAGTGTGATGCCAAAAATTTAGAATTTACACTATGTTGTGATTACCACTGACGCAGTCCATACCTCTGTATGTATACCTAATACTGCATATTACTCTAAATCGTCATCCCATTTCCAGTTACACAGTGAAACACATTCTTACCATGGACTTCTTCGTGTTCTTGTAGTATGGGTTCCATCCTATGCTCACCACCATCTTATGGACTTCTCCAGTTCCCACACTGGCCCATCCGTAATAAATGCCAGTGGACACATCAGCGGGAAGATTATCGACCACTTGTTCAGGAAAGTTGGCTTAAAAACAGAAGTAAATATTCTGAGTGTTAAGAGTTTCACAACCTTTAGAAAAATCGTACCCAAAGCTAAATAGTTAAAAGAGACCTGTGTCTCATCCAGCTGCCTATGTTATCACTTGGGCACAATCTAATAATAGATTTTTTTTTTAAATAACCCTACAATTGGCTTGAGAATTTAACCAATCTGCCCAAATTACGATTCCTAACGGGCAAGGCTCCTGCCATGCTTGGCAGCTCTATCACGACAGGTTATAGAGGCGGCAAAGGGGGACCCCAAAACTCAGCTCCCGCTTCCTGCCCTCTCTACCCCTCAAGCCAGGGGCCGGGAGAACCCGAAGCCACGGGCCAGGACCTGCTCCCGCGGCCCCACTGAAGACCCTCCGCCTACACAGCGTGGGAATCGGCAGAGGGGAGGGCGTCAC
>NW_005360124.1:7605184-7608442 GCF_000412655.1 Myotis brandtii | reverse complement strand
GCCTCCAGGCCGTGCGCTGCTGCTGGGAGTTTTCCACGCCCAGGCCCTTCGAATTGCGGCGGGGACTCCGTTTTTCAGCCTGGCGGCTTTGAAGGCGCCGTTCAGGGACCGTAATACTAAGTGTGTTTTTTTGTTTGTTTTTCCCTTCCTCGTTTTCATTAAGATCCTGACGCCAAATAGAAACATTCTTTGGGTTTTTGACAACCACTCGATTGCTTGTCATTCACCACTCATCCCGCACTTAAACATTTGTTAAAGTTCCAAAATTCCAGGTCAGAGATCACCTCCTCAAGAGGCCTTTCCCGCCCTGGCCGGCCTGGCTCAGCGGATGGGGCGTCAGCCTGCAGACTGAAGGGTCCTGGGTTCGATTCCGGTCAAGGGCACATGCCCGGGTTGCGGGTTCGGTCCCCAGTAGGAGGCAGGAGGCAGCCGGCAGCCGATCAGTAGTTCTCTCTCATCATTGATGTTTCTGTCTCTCCCTCTTCCTTCCTCTCTGAAATCAACAAAAATATATTTTAAAAAATAATAATAATAAATTTTTTTTAAAAAGAGGCCTTTCCTTCCTGCCTGCCCTAAGTGGCCTCCATTTGACCGTGGTCTGAAGTTCTATCAGAATGTGAGCTCCAGAGGCGCAGGGCCTGTCTGTGACCAGTGGAAGGTTTCAAGGATGCGGTTGCCCACCCCTGGACCCCAGGAGGCACGCAGCCTCCTACCCAAGCTCCCTCCTAGGCTGTGTTCTAGCAACTTCATGACCCTGATGAAAGGCTTGATCTCCGCTGCAATGCAAATCCGTGAGCCTCTGGCCCTTGCGGGTAAAGGTTACCCCCAGAAGGACAGCTCGGGAGACACACATGACTCACAACGTCATCCTCCTTGTCCTTGTCTTGAGAAAGAAGTTTTAATTATCCTCTTTTACCTTTCTCTACTGAAGGGGAGCAGAGTTTGCCACCCCCAAAAGATGCCTCTTTGGGGATATGGGTTACTTTAGGCTGGTGAATATAAAAAAGCAGATGTGGGGGGAGCTCTGAAAACCAAGTATAAGTTGCCCTTTATAAGAGAATATTCACATTTGTGAAGGAAAGCTGCAAGGGTGTTGCCCTCACTGTACCCGGAAGAGGAGGCTATCAAAATCTCTGTAAAGCTGTTAACAATGAAGAGGTGGGGACTTCTGCAGAACAGTCTTATCCTTGTTAACTGCTTTTCCTGGGTACCTCCGGTCACCGACTCCCACCCAACATCTTTTGCCTTTAGCTGAAGGTGACATTTAAGGCAATGGCTTCCACCATTTTGCCAACTTACTTGGTGTTGCTGGGTCTCTCCTGTGTGTAAGGAGGCCTGCGTGTTATTAAATGTAAATTTTTCTCCTGCTAATCTGCTTTGTGTCAATTTAATCGTTACACCACCCAGAAGAACCTTGAAGGGTAGAGGAAATTTTTTTCCCACGAACACTACAAATGCGTGGGAAGTTTTGTCCAGACTTAGCTATTGCTTTTGTTACCGAGAAAATCCACCAGCCCAGAATGGTGTCACTGGTGCTATATTCCTGGATACCAACCCTACAATAACCAGAATGGTGAGCCGAGGTCTTTTTCCCCAGGTTCATGTCTTGCAATGCTTAGAATGAGCTCCACGGACCAAAAGATTGAAGCAAGAGTGTGGAAAATTTATTACAAGCAGATTCAGACTCCCTTCACGGGGAGTGGGGGCCCAGTAATAGACTGCCCCCCTTAAGCCTTGTGGTCCAGGGGGATATATTTGCTACAAGCCTGCTTCTATACATGTGTCACCTGATTGATTCCCTCATTGTTCTTGCTCAGCAAGGGACCTGAACTTTCCCTGTTTCTATGTGTTCTTTCTCTGTTCCTACGCTGAACTTTCTCTGTTTCCATGCGTTCATACACATTGTTGCTACAGGCCCTCCCTTGTTTTCCCATGCCTCCCGCTTTGAGTCCAGAAACATTTTATTATTTCTGCTTGGTTGGTTCCTGTGATTATGCTTGCTCAAGCTGCCGTGTCTGCCCCTGCCTTTTCCTCCTGCCTTTGTTTCCCACTGGCCCCCTGCCTTATCTGCCTGCCTTTCAAGTTAACCCTCTCACCTAGATTTAATACCTGACCCAACTGTTGTTTCAGACTTTCCTAGTCGTCAAATGACTATCTGAAGAGTAGTGTATACAGGGTGGATACTCTTGACAAAGGGATTACTTACATTCACTGGTGGGACCAAGAGGGATGATGCAAAATCTCATCATGCTACTTAGAATGGCAGGCAGTTTAAAACTTATTGATTGTTAAGTATATGATTGTCTAACCACGATGCTGTACACATGAAACCAATACGAAATGGTATTTTAAAACTTTAAAAAATAAAAGTAAATAAACTTCATTGCTACAGAATAGTAAGAAGCTAGGAACATTCCAGGACAAGTGGGATAGGGAAACTAAGACAATTAAGGTAAGTAGCAGTTTGCAGCCACCTAGTAAATCCTATCTTCCCTAAACCAAGGACACTTCAGAGTAAATGGTTTGTACTTCTCCCTCGGCCTCTCCGCCCTAGGCCTCCTAGGCCAAAAGCCTCTCAGCCTCTGCACCCTGCTCTCGCTCTCTCTTGTCCTTGGCTGGATTCGAACCTCAGTCCCTTCAATCCCCAGGCCGATGCTCTATCCACTGAGCCAAACCAATCTGCACTCTTCCCCTCCCTTTTTTTTTTAGGGCCTAAAGCAGAGGCTTTCAATCACCTTTTTTTTATGGTAGATTCAACTAAGACCACTTGTTGAGGTTAAAGCACTCACATTTGCCTCTTGTTGATCACTGAGAGAGAAAGAAGTCCTACAGGGCCCCTGTAGTTAAAGTGTGAAATCCCTACATGAGGAGAGAGAAAAGGAGAATATGTCATTTTTTTCCATGTCTCTAATATTCAGAAATATTCCCCCGAGAAAATTGGGGAGAAGAGACAGGGAATAAGGTTATGTGTGCCTGTGCCTAGCTCCTGGTAAGCCTTCTCAACCTCTGAAAGAATAACAGGATAACTCCCTGTGGACTAAAAGGCATCTCTGGTCAGCCTCAAAAAAATATAATAAAAATAAAAAATAAAAAATAAATAATATGAATTTGTCATTTGCTTTTACAAAAGTGAGATCATATTTCTCAGTTACTTTATTCTTTCTTGCTTAATTCATTAGGGGAACCCTCCAGACCAGTAGCTAGAGATCCAACTTGACCTTTTATTTTTTATTTTTTTATATTTATATTTTTTATTTT
>NW_005360124.1:7603213-7604610 GCF_000412655.1 Myotis brandtii | reverse complement strand
GGGTTGAATGATCTTTTACCCTCTCTGCATCCACCCCCTTGGGCATTTAACTTTGAAGTGTCCTCTGCCTCTGTCTCTGGACTTGACCATGTGCCTGGCTTTGGGTAATAGAATGAAGCAGAAGTGCAAGTATGGTGCTTCTAAGTCTACAACTCGAGAGGCCTTGCTCTTTCTTGTGTTTCTGTCATCTCCATGAGGACATTCCTGAGGTAGCTACTGGCATGGAACAGATACATGGCAGAGACTTGAAGAGCCCAGCTGAGACTCGTCTAGATCAGTGGTCAGCAAACTCATTAGTCAACAGAGCCAAATATCAACAGTACAACGATTGAAATTTCTTTTGAGAGCCAAATTTTTTAAACTTAAACGATATAGGTAGGTACATTGTTATTCCTAAGGCTTAGGAAGAGCCACACTCAAGGGGCCAAAGAGCCGCATGTGGCTCGCGAGCTGCAGTTTGCCGACCATGGTCTTAGGTGACCCCTGTGAAAGGGTCACTCGAACCCCAAAGGGGTCGCGACCCACAGGTTGAGAACCACTGGAGTAGAGGAAAGGGAAGGTAAGCACGTGGGCAATGGAGTCAGAATGGCACAGGGGGAGGTGCTGACCATAGAGGCCTACCACTCCCACCTGAGAAAAGATCCTTGGCTACAGGGATGGAGCCAGTGCAAGCCTGGGAAAATTCGGGAAGCTGATTGGTTATTTTGGAAAAGCTTGTTCCTCCCAAGCCTGAGAATACAGAATCCCGGGTGAACTAAGACGCTCTTTCTCCCTCGGTGACCCGCTCTCACTCATTTGTCCATGTTCTATCCTGCCCAGGCGCTGGAGACGGAGTGGGCCCCGAAAACACTAAGCTTTAGTATGAAGCAGAAACTCTGGGCATTGGCTTTTATTTGGGCCCTGCTGAAGATGAGATGGGACATTTTCCATGGCAGGACTGAGGGAGATGGGACATTGGAAGCTCAGGGTCAGCCATCACAAATGAATCATCTTGCCATGTCCACATCACAATCTCCCATGCATGGATCCTTGAAATGCTTTTCTCATGATCCCATGGAAGAGCCTGTTTTCAATGGACAGGAGTTCTGCTGGGGTCCAGCCCCAGCGGGTCCAGGGGTCCCCAAAGGTGTGGACGGAGTCGGTGAAGAAGGAATGACACGGAGACAGTGTTCAGTTGATCAGCAGCCTAGCCAGGATCTCCAGCAAAGTTCTGGTCAGGATCTCCAGCGAAGTTCTGGCCAAGTTCTGGTTCCATGTTCTCCTAGGTTCTCCTCCAGCCAGGTTCTCCAGGTTCTCCTGCCATGTTCTGTCTAGGTTCTCCAGCCAAGTTCTGTAGCCAGGTTCTGTCCAGGATCTTTTGCCAGGTTCTCTCCCTAGGTTCTCTCTCTAGGTTCTGT
>NW_005360124.1:7601384-7602854 GCF_000412655.1 Myotis brandtii | reverse complement strand
AAAATCCCTACCTGGGGAAACAACCTTTCTCGGAGAGGTGACCTTGGTTAAAACACATAGTGCCAAGAAGGTGAGCAAACATATTAAGAACAGTATGCCATATATGCCAGGTCCCTTGAAACAGCAAGGATGGACCGGCTCCCGGCAGAGTTCACTTCTAGAATTTTCCATTTAATATTTTTTGATTGTGGTTGACTGTGGGACGTGTAACTGCAGATAAGGGGGGACTGCTGTTAATTAGCATCTTATGCATAGTGATCCCTCAGTATTAACTATTATTATTATGAGTACCTGTTAATTGGTAATAGAAAATTTATTATAACCAGACTATTATACAAATGACCTGGCTGAGGTATAATGTCTTCAGAATTTCACCCTTGAAAACAAACATAAAATCTCCCATGAAACCTGATATAAAAAAAGAAACAAAAATTATATTTAGTCACCACAAATATACTTTGTAGTTCAAACTTGGAAAATTTTACTTTGTATAGTTAAATTTACTTGGCTGCTCCTGCACACCCAACCCCCCGCACTGGGGATTGAGCCTGCAACCTGGGTATGTGCCCTTGACCAGATTGAACCTGGAACCTTCAGTCTGCAGGCAGATGATCCACTGAGCCAAACCAGCCAGGACCACTTCCACATTGTTTAAAAACAAAATTCAATGAAGTAAAATTGAAGATCTAATGGTTTTATTAAGTGAATCATGAATCTAGCTGAGTGGATTGTACAGATGGAAGGTTTTCATGGGAAGCAGGGTTGGACAAGGGAGCTATTAATAAAAGAAAAGATTATTTTGAGGCCCAGCCATCTTTCCTGGGCATCATTTTTTCAGAGAACAGAATGGGAAGGGTATTTATCATGTACATTGCCTCTTCTTTCTATCAGAGGAATGAAGAGGACCCATAGTGACACATTAACCTATTGGTGTTCAACCTGAAAATTCCAGACTAATTAAGAATACATTACAATGGGATCAGATATTAAATCTAGGTTTGGTATCATAGGCTTTTAGCATCAGTAATGCCATTTGGGGCCTGTGGTTATCTCTTTAACATGTAGACCGTCTCTAATACATCCAATTTTGGTTCATATCACTGTATATAATTTTTTAACATACTAAATTCAGGAAATATACATAAATTCATAAAATATGTTTACAACGAAATTTGAATCAAATTTTTTGGCACTCCTTGAAGCACACAGTGGGAACATGACTAATCTGGTCTAACACTGTCATCTCACAGAAAAGGAAACTGAGACCTAGAGCCTGAGACTCGCTAATCCCCCCGCAAATGATGTTCTATAAAATATTGGGGAGCCATCTAGCCCTGAATTCTGTGTTTGACAGTGAACCTATGACCACCCTTTCTGGAAGAGTTAACTGATCGCCTGGTCTCTTTTTTTTTTTTTTTTTAAATATATTTTATCGATTTTTTACAGAGAGGAAGGGAGAGATAGAGAGTT
>NW_005360124.1:7597889-7601215 GCF_000412655.1 Myotis brandtii | reverse complement strand
GATTTTTTACAGAGAGGAAGGGAGAGGGATAGAGAGTTAGAAACATCGATGAGAGAGAAACATCGATTCAGCTGCCTCCTGCACATCTCCCACTGGGGATGTGCCTGCAACCAAGGTACATGCCCTTGGCCAGAATCGAATCTGGGACCCTTGAGTCCGCAGGCCGACGCTCTATCCACTGAGCCAAACCAGATAGGGCTCTCCTGGTCTTTTATATCAAACTATCTCAAAATATCCAATAGGGAAATGTTTGTTTAGTTGAGTGTTCAATTAATACACTCCACACACAGAAATGGAGAGTTGTTGATAGTACAATAAAAATGTTTTATTACCTGTATGAAATGTAAATAAAATTTTGTTACCTTTTCTCCAAATAGAACATTAATAATATTTCTGAAAGATAAGATTCTAATGTTAGGCCAGGCCTGGAGGCCAACATATTACCTGAAAAATAAGATTTTTCAGGAAAATTCATTTGTTAATTCATTATACTCTTCAATAGGGTACTCTCCAAATCAAGATTGGGATGATTACTAATTTTTTTCACATAATTCAGTAATATTTGAGTTTCCACTCTTCTTTATGTTTTCCAGTATATTTTGCACTTAACAATTATTGCTTGTATAATTGGAAAAAAATAAGAAAAAACACATTAAATTCTCACCACAAAAGCAAACAAAACCCCTACATCAGTTCATTCTTCATACATCCACAAGGTGGCACATTAACACTTTATTTTTACTTCACTGATACTTGAAATTAGAAAGGCAAAAGGAAAATCACAGTTAAGGAATATGTTCACTTCAGGCACTATGCTAGGCGGAGGATAATTCTATACTCAGCAGAAGGGATTGTCTTACTGCTTCATGCACTTAGACTTGTTACATTGGTGAGGCCTAACCGTTGTTCACTACCTCTTTTTCAATCACAAAAGTATTTGATAGTAGATTGCTCTAATTTGAAAAGTTAAGATTTTGGGGGGAGCTTGCTTTGAATATATGTTTCATTAAGGAAGACAAGGTGGATGCCCTAGCCGGTTTGGCTCAGTGGATAGAGCATCGGCCTGGGGACAGAAGGGTCCCAGATTCAATTCCGGTCAAGGGCACATGCCTGGGTTGCAGGCTCCGTTGAACGTGCAGGAAGCAGCCAATCAATGATTCCCTCTCATCATTGATGTTTCTATTTCTACCTTCCTCTCCCTTCCTTTCTGAAATCAATAAAAACATATTTTTTAAAAAGAAGGAAGATAAGGTGGAGAAGAAGAGAAGCCATAATTATACAATAGAAAATCGCAGACTTCTTTCCCATTAAAATTTTTTTAAAAAGTTTTAATTCTATATTTGGTGAAATACCTTTTCTGAAGTAAAAATTCCTTTTGAGGATGATAAAGGGACCACGTACTAAACCTGACTGACTCAGGAGAGGCCTGAATGGTGGACCATACAAACTCAGAGACTGAAAGTAACCACACAGGATGGACTGTACATACAAATTCCTAATTGAAAGGGAGTCATGGCAGGTAATCATGTCCTAGGCTTGTAGGTTCCTTAACAAAGGTCAGTCTTTATCTTAAGTGAGCTTGTTGTCTTTTTGCATCTAAGATAACATTCTTTTGAAATGTCCGAGTAATCTTTTCCAGACCCCTCTGGCTGGCACATCCACCAAACCAGAGCACAAGACCACAGAACCCCCTCCTTGTTATCTTATTCCCTGAACACCACCTCTCTGTGCTGTAAATGGTCATTGCTAGCTATCTTATACTCACCAGCGTAAAAGAAGTATGTGTTTCTCCATTTCACTCTTGAACCAATCTCAGAGATTCCCTCACTTGGCTTTCTCCCATCTCCTTAATCTACCACTGATGAATTTTGTATGACCCCCACTCCCTTTGATGTCTCCTCCTTTGATTCTAATGTATAAAATTAACTGTAAAACTGCCATTCTCCAGAGCATTTTTCTCAATCCCTTGAGATTTTGCTTTCCGGCAATTGTCAGTTTGGCTCAAATAAACTCATAAAAATTCTCTACAGGTTTGGACATATCTTATGTTGACACCTTTAAGGCACGATTTACTCATCATAAAAGTGGCTATTCTCTATCTTCAGTGAGAGCCTCCTGTCCTATGTTCTCTCAACTTCACGTAAAAACCATGACAAAATATCAATGTTACTGTTACTGTTGTAACTAGCTGGCTTATAGTGGGAAAACATCTATTTTCTCACTATTTAGTATGATGTTAGCTGTAGGTTTTTTGTAGATATTCTTTATCCAATTGAGGAAATTCTCCATTTTTATCATGCCTGGGCATTTAATTTTGTCAATTTTTTTTTTCTGCATTTATTATATAGTCTGTTGATGTGACAGATTACATAACCTGATTTCAAATGCTGAGTCAGCTTTACATACCTGGAATAAAACCCACTTAATCATTGTGTATAATTATTATTATTTTTAAAATATTTTTTATTGATGTTAGAGACAAAGGGAGGAGAGAGAGATAGAAACATCAATGATGAGAGAGAAAAATCATTGATCGACTGCCTCCTGCACACCCCCTATACGTGTCTTCCATTTTTTCTACTATTTTTGGTTTCAGTTGAGCATTTTATATTCCATTTTCCTTTTCTTTAACATATCTATACTCCATAGTTTAAAAAACTTTTAGTCATTGCACTAGAGTCTGTAATATTCATTAACAATTAATTCAGATCCACTTTCAAATAACACTATACTTCTTCACAGGTAGTACAAGTACTTTATATTAACAAAATATTCCTAATTCTTCCCTTCTGTCCTATGTATCCTAGCTGCCATAATTCATTTACTTATAATATATATAATATTATATATATATATTACACACACACACACACACACACACACACACACACACACACACACACACACACACACACACACACACACACACACACACACACACACACACACACACACACACACACACACACACACACACACACACACACACACACACACTGTGTGTGTGTGTGTGTGTATCCTATATAATAAAAGCCTAAGTGACCTTTACTGTGGAACAACCAGAATGACTGGTCGCTATGATGCGCACTGACCACCAGGGGGAAGACGCTCAACGCTCAACACTGGTGGTCAGTGCGCTCCCACAGGAAGTGCTGCTCAGCCAGAAGCCTCTCCCACCTCCCTGGCAGCACTAAGGAGCAGTGAACCGAGTGGTGAGCGAGCAGGCCAGTGGTAAGGAGCAAGGGATTACGGATTGTAAGAGGGTGCAGGCGGGGCTGAGGGGACCCCCCTCACCTCCCCCCCCCCGTGCACAAATTTCGTGCACC